>NW_025935919.1:109758-223664 GCF_000764305.2 Hyalella azteca | reverse complement strand
TATATACTTTACTCAATTAAACTAATTTCGGTCTCTAATTACTAGTTTTTATGATTGTATCTGAAATTGTTAGGCGAAAATAGCCTGCATGCCGAATTTCAGATCTCTAGAACAATCAGAAGTGGGATAATTTTCGTTGTCAATGTTAACAACAAACAAACAAACAAACAAACAAACAAACGCGAAGCTAAGCTAAGAAAAACGTGTTAATAAGGAAGGCGTCACTTATGCCATCTACCGTAAACAAATTGCGTCATGAAGTACCGTATCCAAGATGTGCATTGATATTCTTATCTCCCGGTCATGAAGAAACACAAGCCGAAGTAGGATATTACTTTCACTAATGATTATTATTTTAGCACTGGACTGATATCGTTTTATTTCTCGAGCTTTTCGATCGTTTAATTATCGGTGACAGGAATAATCATCAACAACAAATTGATGATTATCTTGGTGCATATTCCCATGCTATGGAGCCTTGACAGAAACTACATATTGATGATTATCTTATAGCATATTCCCATGCTATAAAGCCTTGATAGAAATATATTTGATTATCATATGTGTTTTAGGGAATTCAACCCAGAAAATTCAACCTGAGAGGTACTCGATTATTTTACACCCGAGTTTTCTCTCATAAAATTTCAAGCCCTCATCGCCCGTCATCATTTCTTTTCATTAATCACTTAAAAATGCGGGTGTTATTAATGTTACTGAATAATAATATGTAAGAATTATTTCATGACTTTCTAAAAATGTGGAAATCTTATTGGATACATGCATTATCGCACTAATAATTTCACTACATCTGGCGGGTTAGAAAGAAACATCAAGCATGTGATACATGTTTAAGAATGACTAGATTTTTGTTTATTCCAGAGTTAGTTGACGTAAAAAACGTCGAAAAAACTCACAACCTTTTAGTATGTACTCGTAGCGGTGATTCTGAACTGAGCTGTGTAATGATGTTTGTGACGGCGGTAGAAGGTGATAAGACTAGCTCAGTCAGTGATAAAATTGCTCGTGGAGGGACTACACTCTACAAAGTGTTCAGTAGTCATTGATATGAGAAATGTACATCAGTTATATTAAACGTACAGATCTCATTAAAGCATATATATATAATTTTTTAAACCCAGCGCTGACAAGCGTCATGAAGGTGATTGACTTTCGCTTAAATCGATGAATGCCGGCGATTGTGCTCCACTTATAGCTCAGCCTATCATGTAATAGCGATAACTTGGTGAATGATATTCCTTACGGAACTGCATCTGAGTGCTTTGAAATTTTTTGAATTTAATTCTTCTACAAGCTAATAGCGCATAAATAATTCTTGAACTACATTCAACAGTTGTTATTGAACGGTACAAACGCATCGTCGCACACTTGGCAAGGAGCCCCGGGGATGCCAACGAGTGATTTAGTAACGTATTTCGCACATCATATTTGTTTCTACTAATACGAAAACATTACAAGAAAATTACAAGGAATCGATCAATGACCCAAAAAGAAAAGTGAATTTTTTCAACGTTTGGTTCACCAATAGCTCGTATTTGCCAAGTAGTTCAACTTGATGAAGATTGGAGCAACAAGTTGGGGGTTCGAAACTTGTGCTCGTGAAAGTTTAGGGCGAAATCGATAAGGTGGCGGGTTGTTAGGAATCGTATAAAAATCAATATGTCTAATAAATGCTGGCACAATAGAATTAAATTATGTTTTACCTAGTAATCATACAAGACGAATTCGAGTCGTAAAGTCCTACTCATGGCCCCTATATCGACAACAAACCAGACTCCGCCATATTATCATCACCGACATCACGAGGTTAATTTGGTCGAGTTGCTACTTGAATTATAATTTTTTTGTTAATAAGTTTTTTACTGTTTCCATGAATATTTATTTCATATATATATAATGGACGAAAGTGTGGACGTGACAATCACAGAAGCAGAAATATAACTGAAAATAATTTTTATTCCATGAAAAATTAAAATCGAAATGATAAACCTGATTGTTCTCCAGAAATTGACTGGGAAAGAAGTTGAAAATATTATTACATTTAATGATTTTAAACCAATGCAAGGAATGCTAAACATGTCTTTCTCTTTCTGCACCATACTAATATGTAAGACACGCTTCATATCACAAATAGTAATTGAACGATCGCAAGACCAAAAGTATACTAAACTTATTCGAAGCGTCCTTACTATACGATGATTGTCGTGAAATTTCTAGGGTAGTCCTCATATGTGCATATTAATATTATTCCGTACCGTAGCGGATGCCATTAAGTTACTTTGATCGAAAAGTATTGACTATGAAAAGTATTGGCTCGACTTTTGCATTGTTAACTACTATTCTCATTCTCTGCAAGTATCCAGCAATTTACCGCTTTACATGTGACATTTCATGTATGAATATATCCAGTTATTTCGTTCTTTGTATTTTCTATAGAAGTGTTATCTTGTTGCAGAATATTGCGTTCTTGTGGATGAGCTCTTAATGCTCGTAGTGAGTCGCTTCGAGTTTGAATTACAACAATGATCATCAGCGAACTAATTTATTCCAGCTGCGATATGCTTATTTTTTAATGTGTATTTATGTATAGATTGAGATTATCTGCGGCTCTCGAAAAGGGCGCCTCGTGACACTTCGGCGATAGATAACGGCCTAACTGATTTGTGAGGCATTGATGAGATGCCCCATAATCAAGGCTCGTCGTTTCCATTATACGTGCGAGAAAAATTAGCGATAACTACTTCCGAAACAATTGCCAGCGCATTATAACTCTCGATGCGCCGTAATTGCCAGACATATTAAGGTGATTTAATTCTTTCCTTTCACAATTAACTTTCGTTATATATACATACCGACTGAACAGCAAGTTAATGTCGTTTAGAACCCAGAAATTTGATGACAAACTAAACTATACGAACAAATCATGAAAAATAAACGCACAAGTTCAAGCAGAAACAACGGCTGATTTTATACATCAATACTTCGCCGACAGCGAATTTATGGACATAATTAACAAACAATTTTGCTTCAAATTTAATAAAAATGTGATTGATTTTATTAGCAAATGGCAATTTTCTACTTGAGGTCTTTAATTCTCGATGACGCAGGGAGAATTTTTACTCCATGACAACAAAGAGATAACATAACAAAATAATGGAATACACAACCAAAATATGAGAGCAAAAACTCAATACAATACGTTTAAAATTATAGTAAAGCAAATCTATTTTAGTAAAGCAAATTATTATTCGAGTAAAGCAAATTTACTTACAACAGCAATTCTATCTATTTTGTCATGGGTGAGGATTTTTGTGTTTGGATGGCACAATTTAGTATGTAAGAAGGATTTCTGGCACTCGTACTGCCACCCTAATTACAAATTACAATATTAGCAATGGCGCTAGTAGGGTAGCATAATATATATTCCAAACTATCATAAAAATACATAGATTGATCTGTCCGTGTACGGGCAGGTGCGATGTTACAAATATACACAAATTGCTTGTCTCCTGACCATCAGGAAGTTAGGAGCAAATAGCAAGTCATCTATGGAGGATTTTGTGATACCAGGGAAACTCAGCTGACGACGCATCAGCCGCAAGCTGACAGGATCATTTGAGGAGAAAAGACTAGTAACATATGCGTTGAAAAGACATGGGTAACTTACTAAAAATTTAGTAGAGACGATGGTGCCAACTTAGGCATAGTCAATGTTTGCAGGTGTACATTAATTTTTTAGTCTTTCCATTTTCTCATTACATATTCTCTTTTTAGGGAGTTTTCTCATTTGTGAAAAAAGGTGATATTGTGCTCATGTCCGTCCGTGACTTCACGTTTTCGTCGATTTTGAAGAAATGCGTTCTCTGTCACTCACTGCAGTGAGTACTGATCTAATTTTTTACATAGTCTTTCCTTCATATACCTGTTATGAGAGCCTAGATCTTGGGTATAGACAGGCGAATATGGGACAGGCTATAGAAAGGCTATAATCCAGGGCTTAGGATTGGCCCAGCAGATATGGGACAGGCTATTGAGGCTATAACACTAAGCTTGGTCCTAGCCCAGCAAACTGGGACAGGCTATTGAGGCTATAGCTGGGCTTGTGCCTAGCCTAGCAAACTAGGACGGGCAATCGAGGCTATATCACTGAGCTTGGGACCAGCCTATGCACTACGGGACGCCTTTAGGGCTGTAATAATGCATTACCTCGCGTTGTCGCGCCACATTATTAACCGCGGCCACCGCACACATCAGACTTGCTGGTCTGCTGCGGCCTGTGATGAAGGTCCAAACGATCACAGACTATTATAATTTCATTATAAACTTGATTAATATTCCAGTGAAGAAAACTTGTTATAAGCGAAACTATTTTTTATCTTATACGTTGGCATTATTAACCTTCAATCAACCGAGAGGGTTTTAGAAATATTTTTCTTCAAGAATTTTATAAATTTACCTATACCTATACCCTTCAACATTGGATATGACATAACTACTGAACACTACGGACAGATGAAGATTCACTGCAGGCATTTGTATTCCAGACAGAACTAATCACCCCTTGTGCCGTCAAAATATCTCGCGGCTGAGTAGTGTATCATGAATACATGGACGGAATATTTTTTATTCATTTAAAAATGAACAATATTATTTAGAATATACCTACTCTGAAAAGGAAATAAAAATAGTCAGCTAGTTATTGTAGCGGCCCAACTCTCGGCGAACAGTCGGTTGCGCATTTTTATTTTTGCGACGCATTACTCGAAGTAGAAGTTGAACGCGAGCTTTCATCAGCTCACGCTCAATTGAGCTGCCTGACTCAACGGGCGTGGCTGGACGCCGCTACCGCGTGGTAGCGGCGAGACAAGCCCCTAGATTCACCACTGGCGCTGCAGTCCGCCACTTATTTATTTGGCAACATCATGCACTGATTTAGTGCCTTGGTCGTCGAACATGGCCGGATGCGTCAACCGAGTGGCGGCCATGAGAACCTGCCTCAATTCCAGTCCTACCACCGGCGCAGTCTTCCGCCTGAACTTCCTTGCAAGTTGAATTATTTAATAAATTGTTGACCAGCGTGGCAGGAGTCTTCTACTGGGCGGCGACCGTTGGATAAAGAGTCCCGGCGTCTCCACCACCAGCCCTGCGCTCCTCCGCTAATATTTTGTATATGACAACCAGAGTTGGCTATAGTCTAGTGTGGCCGCCACCTTACGAGGATGTGATGTCATCTCGACCAAGCGCCGGCAACCTGTACGGCCGGGCCTTGCTGAACCGTGTTTTTTCACATTTAATGTAAGAGTTTGGACTCATATACCAATCCTTATGTATTGAATTATCATTCATGGCGCTTATGTCTTTATTTAAAGTTCGACTCACCAGATACGACAGTTGACTATAGTATCATCACTATTATTACTATGTAAAGGTCGCGACCCTGTTAAATTCTTTCTTAGTGAGAATTTTACAATTCTACAGATTCACCATCTGAAAACATCAGAGACCAGCAGAGTCGGATAATTATCACTCAAAACAATCGCATTACACCATTTTTTACACTCTGCAATAAAGTTGGTTCATATTCAGAAACATTATAGGGAGCTAATTTTCCAGGCAGCGAGTTTTTCAACCGATAACGCCTATGAAAATATGACGACAGTTCCAAACTGTAAAAATTTAATCATGAAGCTGCGAATAACTCTTACATGATATACCTTTCATAATTGATCATCCGCTATTCCATCTTTTCCTTTCTCATCATTACCATACTAAGAATCTTCCTGCATTCAGTGTTGTCGGAGACGACATCTAGTAGGCCATAACTCTTCAAAGATAACTTGCTTACTTGTATTACTCGCTTGAAATTACTTAATGTGTTAGCACTAAATACATACACAAACCAGCAGCCTTCTGTTCTGTCCGCGTGGTCATGATATGAACTGAACTGTACAATAATATTTGTGACGCTAGCGGCGAGAATAGTTTAGTCTGTGATACAATTGTTTCCCGGAGCTCTTAGTCGACCGGAGTTTTCAGTAAATATGGGTCGGATCCAACTTCAACGAATATCATTGGCCGTTGATCTAATTCAACTTTTTATGATTTTGATCCTTTGCGCTGAAATGTTGACAAGGGTAAGAAGTTGATGAGAAGAAATGCACGACGTGGGCCGGCGTAGGCGTTGAGTCGATATGCCCACAGCTATCAAGAGTTCTGTTCTAATGTTCAGTAAATATGTAGAACCGTTTGGTTTACTAATATTTATGAAAGGGGATGAAATTGAAAATAAAAGTAATAGAAGTAGAATGCAGGGCAGCAGGGTGGACGAGCATATTTTAGCAAACGGTCTCTTCAGGAGGCGACTTTGCGCGAACTGTGGCGCCTTAATCAACTGTTTGATCATAAAAACATTCAAATTCCAACAATTTTCGTTTCTCTTATAATATGTTTTTTCACTTGGAAGATTAATAAAGTCTATAATGAAATTTTAACAGTCTGTGATCGATTGGACCTTCATCACAGGCCGCAGCAGACCTGCAAGTCTGATGTGTGCGGTGGCCGCAGTTGATGATGTGGTGCGACAACGCGAGGTACTGCAACATAAAGGCCCAAAAGGTGTCGTCCCCAAGTGGCTAGGTTAGTCCCAAGCCCAGTGTTATAGCCTAAATAGACTGTCCCAGTTTGGAATGCTAGACCCAGGCCCAGGGCTATAGCCTCAATAGCCTGTCCCAGTTTGCTGGGCTAGTACCAAGCCTAGTGTTATAGCCTCAATAGCCTGTCCCATATCTCTGGGCCAGTCCTAAGCCCTACATTATAGCCTTATTATAGCCTGTCCCATATTCGCCTGTCCATACCCAAGATCTAGGCTCTCATAACAGGTATATGAAGAAAAGAGACCATGTAAAAAAATTTAGATCAGTATTGACTGCAGTGAGTGACAGAGAACGCATTTTCTCACAATTGACGAAAACGTGAAGTCACGGATGGACGGACGGACATGAGCACAATATCGCCTTTTTCACAGATGAGAAAATTCCCTAAGAAGAGAATATCTAAAGAGAAAATGGAAAATATACACCTACTAAAATGTACACCTGCAAACATTGACTAGGCCTGAGTTGGCACCATCGCCTCGACTAAATTTTCAGTAAGTTACCCTTGTCTTTTCAACGCATATGTTACTAGTCTTTTCTCCTCAAATGATCCTGTCAGCTTACGGCTGATGCGTCGTCAGCTGAGTTTCCCTGGCATCACAAAATCCTCCATAGATGACTTGATATTTTCTCCTAACTTCCTGCATGATGGTCAGGAGACAAGCAATTTGTGAATATTTGTAACATCGCACCTGCCCGTACACGGACAGATCAATCTATGTATTTTTATGATAGTGTGGAATATATATTATGCTACCCTACAAGCTTAATTGCTAATATTGAGTTTTATATTATATTGAGTTTTTGAAGGAATTTAAAAGCAAAGAAAACGCCAAGAAAATTCACCATATCGATATTGAAAACGTTTCGGAGTCCAGCTCCATCATCAGTTCTTGCAAGTCTGATGTGTGCGGTGGCCACGGTTAATGCTGTGCCGCGACAGCGCGAGGTACTGCAACATAATGGCCCTAAAAGCGTCGTCCCCTAGTGGCTAGGATAGTCCCAAGCCCAGTGTTATTGCCTCAATAGACTGTCCCAGTTTGATAAGCTAGATCCAGGCCCAGGGCTATAGCCTCAATAGCCTGTCCCTGTTTGCTGGGCTCGTACCAAGTCTAGTTTTATAGCCTCAATAGCCTGTCCCATATCTGCTGGACGTGCCCTAAGCCCTACATTATAGCCTTACTATAGCCTGTCCCATATTCGCCTGTCTATACCCAAGATCTAGGTTCTCATAACAGGTATATGAAGGAAAGAGATTATGTAAAAAAAATTTAGATCAGTACTCACTGCAGTGCATGAGTGACAGAGAACGCATTTTCTCACAATCGACGAAAACGTGAAGTCACGGAGGATGGACGGACGGACGGACATGAGCACAATATCGCCTTTTTTCACAAATGAGAAAATTCCCTAAAAGAGAATATGTAAAGAGAAAATGGAAAATGTACACCTACTAAAATGTACACCTGCAAACATTGACTAGGCCTGAGTTGGCACCATCGTCTCGACTAAATTTTTAGTAAGTTACCCATGTCTTTTCAACGCATATGTTACTAGTCTTTTCTCCTCAAATGATATTGTCAGCTTGCGGCTGACGCGTCGTCAGGTGAGTTTCCCTGGCATCACAAAGTCCTCCATAGATGACTAGCTATTTGCTCCTAACTTCCTGATGGTCTGGAGACAAGCAATTTGTGAATATTTGTAACATCGCACCTGCCCGTACACGGACAGATCAATCCATGTATTTTTATGATAGTTTGGAACATATATTATGCTACCCTACAAGCATAATTGCTAATATTGAGTTTTATATTATATTGAGTTTTTGCTCGCATATTTTTGTTGTGTATTCCATTATTTTGGTATGTTGTCTCTTTGTTGTCATAGAGTAAAAATTCTACTGCATCATCGGGAATTAATGACCTCAAGTAGACAATTGCCAATTGCTCAAAAATCAATCACATTTTTATTACATTCGAAGCAAAGTTGTTTGTTAATTATGTCCATAAACTCGATGTCGGCGAAGTATTGATGTATAAACTCAGCCATTGTTTCTGCTTGAACTTGTGCGTTTATTTTTCATGTTACGACAGAATAGTTTACTTTGTCATGAACTTTCGATTTTAATTTTTTAAGGTATAAAAATTATTTTCAGTTATATTTCTACTTCTGTGATTGTCACGCAAAACGATTTTACTTTCGCTCATTATATTTATATGAAATAAATATTCATGGACACAATAAAAAATTTAATAACAAAGAAATTATAATTAAAGAAGCAACTCGACCAAATTAACCCAGTGATGTCGGTGATGATAATATGGCGGAGTCTGGTTTGTTGTCGATATAGGGGCCATGAGTAGGGCTTTACGACTCGAATTCGTCTTGTACGATTACCAGGTAAAACATAATTTAATTCTATTGTGCCAGCATTTATTAGACATATTGATTTTTATACGATTCCTAACAACCCGCCACCTTATCGATTTCCTCATAAACTTCACGAGCACAAGTTTCGAACCCCCAACTTGTTGCTCCAATCTTCATCAAGTTGAACTACTTGGCAAATACGAGCTGTTAGTGACGAAAACGTAGAAAAAATTCACCTTTCTTTTTGAGTCATTGACAGATTGCTTGCAATTTCCTTGCAACGGTTTTCGTATAAGTAGAAACAAATATGATGTGCGAAATATGTTACTAAATCACTCGTTGGCATCCCCGGGCTCCTTGCCAAGTGTGCGACGATGCGTTTGTAAGTAGCAAGTCTATAGGGAAACACGAGAAAAATGCATGAGTCCAACAGAAAGTTTAATTTTCTTTGAGTAGAAAAGTTTCTTNGTCTCTGCGGATTGGACGCCAGCTGTTCGTCTCCTGACTACTGGATTTGTCTGAACTTTGAGATAGTTTTCAGAGTGATTTTTCTGGCTCAAAATTTTACCGTAGTATCCTATTTACGTACATTATGTACTTATTTCCACCAAATTTTAATATTTAATAATTCTTATAACATGAAAATGAATGTGTGTCGCATTCGAAACGTCGTTAATAAACTAAAACTACTTCCTGAAATATGCCTTTCGATCTACCAACGTCATCTGAAGTATAGTCCGACTCTCTGCTAATTTAAATCAACAAATTCTCTGGTCGTTAATCGCACGCGTATAAATCAGTGATCATGCACTTCAGGATTGGCCTCTTATTCTGTGTCAATAACAAGTAGCAGAGGAGTCATATGCAGTGGAGTTCTCACCTTGCTACTCTGTAGGCAGTGATTTTATAGACAGCGTCATTAATTACCTCCGCTGAAACGCAAGTGATTTTAACGCAGTGATTTTAACGGTACCGGTGCGTGATTTTAACGGTATTTTAACGGTAATTACCTCCGCAAGTGATTTTAACGGTACTCAATCAATCGTCAGTTATGGAAAGATCGGGTTCCAAAGGCCGGATCCCTCGTGAATCAAGTCACGAAAAGTTCAAGAATCGGCAACAGGCCATATGGGCCTATTTCTTCAACGCCGACACTTCTATTCTATTCTATTCTATTCTATTCTATTCTATTTTATTCTATTCTATTCTTTTCTATTCTATTCTATTCTATTCTATTCTATTCTATTCTATTCTATTCCATTCCATTCCATTCCATTCCATTCCATTCCATTCCATTCCATTCTATTCTATTCTATTCTATTCTATTCTATTCTATTCTATTCTATTCTATTCTATTCTATTCTATTCTACTCTATTCTATTCTATTCTATTCTATTCCATTCTATTCTATTCTATTCTATTCTATTCTATTCTATTCTATTCTATTCTATTCTATTCTATTCTATTCTATTCTATTCTATTCTATTCTATTCTATTCTATTCTATTCTATTCTATTCTATTCTATTCTATTCTATTCTATTCTATTCTATTCTATTCTATTCTATTCTATTCTATTCTATTCTATTCTATTCTATTCTATTCTATTCTATTCTATTCTATTCTATTCTATTCTATTCTATTCTATTCTATTCTATTCTATTCTATTCTATTCTATTCTATTCTATTCTATTCTATTCTATTCTATTCTATTCTATTCTATTCTATTCTATTCTATTCTATTCTATTCTATTCTATTCTATTCTATTCTATTCTATTCTATTCTATTCTATTCTATTCTATTCTATTCTATTCTATTCTATTCTATTCTATTCTATTCTATTCTATTCTATTCTATTCTATTCTATTCTATTCTATTCTATTCTATTCTATTCTATTCTATTCTATTCTATTCTATTCTATTCTATTCTATTCTATTCTATTCTATTCTATTCTATTCTATTCTATTCTATTCTATTCTATTCTATTCTATTCTATTCTATTCTATTCTATTCTATTCTATTCTATTCTATTCTATTCTATTCTATTCTATTCTATTCTATTCTATTCTATTCTATTCTATTCTATTCTATTCTATTCTATTCTATTCTATTCTATTCTATTCTATTCTATTCTATTCTATTCTATTCTATTCTATTCTATTCTATTCTATTCTATTCTATTCTATTCTATTCTATTCTATTCTATTCTATTCTATTCTATTCTATTCTATTCTATTCTATTCTATTCTATTCTATTCTATTCTATTCTATTCTATTCTATTCTATTCTATTCTATTCTATTCTATTCTATTCTATTCTATTCTATTCTATTCTATTCTATTCTATTCTATTCTATTCTATTCTATTCTATTCTATTCTATTCTATTCTATTCTATTCTATTCTATTCTATTCTATTCTATTCTATTCTATTCTATTCTATTCTATTCTATTCTATTCTATTCTATTCTATTCTATTCTATTCTATTCTATTCTATTCTATTCTATTCTATTCTATTCTATTCTATTCTATTCTATTCTATTCTATTCTATTCTATTCTATTCTATTCTATTCTATTCTATTCTATTCTATTCTATTCTATTCTATTCTATTCTATTCTATTCTATTCTATTCTATTCTATTCTATTCTATTCTATTCTATTCTATTCTATTCTATTCTATTCTATTCTATTCTATTCTATTCTATTCTATTCTATTCTATTCTATTCTATTCTATTCTATTCTATTCTATTCTATTCTATTCTATTCTATTCTATTNTTTGCACGAAAATATATTTAAATATATTTATCTATGTTTGGATAGGTAGGTTCTCACGGAGTCACGATTTCGTCCCCTATAAAAGCCGCTGCCGGGACGATGCTGATGTTCTACTCTCGCTTCCAATTTATTCGTTAATACTAAAAACGTTGTTGGCTCTCCCTCAGCAATGCCATTATTTGCGCTTATATATTTTCATCTATTAAAGGAATATTCAAAATCTTAACCCACGAAAGAAACGCGGGCGACAGTCTTCTCCGGACTGTTTTAAGCGCACAGATATCTAACTTACATTAGCTACAAAATTTTACCTATTCAGCGTGCACGGTGCAAGGCTGTAGCTGTCCAAGACCCATATTTACTGAATACTACAGTCAAGTGCAGAGCTTCGAGAGGTAATTGTTTCACAGACTAAACTATTCTCACCGCCATCATCACAAATATTATTGTGCAGTTTAGTTCAGTATCATGACTGCTCGGACAGAACAAAAGGCTGCGCGATTGTCTATGTATTTAGTGCTAACCCATTCAGCAATTTCATATATACAAGTAAATATAAGCGAGTTATCTTAGAAGAGTTATGGCGTCCTAGATGTCGTCCCCGAATACTCTGAATGTACTTCTGAATGAAGATTTTTATTAAGGTAATGATGAGAAAGGAACAGATGGAATAGCGGATGATCAATTATGAAAGGTATATCTTGTATGAGTTATTTGCAGCTTTCTAATTATATTTTTACAGCCAGAAACAGTTGGCATATTTTCAGAGTCGTCATCGTTTGAAAAACTCGCTGCCTAGAAAATAAGCTCCCTATAATACTTCTGAAAATGAGTCAACTTAATTACAGATTGTAAAAAGGGTGTAATGCGATTGTCTTGAATAATAATTATCCGACTCTGCTGGTCTCTGATGTTTTCGGACGGTGAATCTGTAGAACTTAATTCTCACCATGAATGTAACTCGGTCGCGACCTCTACATTATAATAATAGTAGTGATTCTCATAGTAGACTGTCGTATCGGGTGTGTCGAACTATAAATGTAGACAAAAGTACAATGAATGATAATTCAATACATAAGGGTATGGGTATTGAATAGGGTATGATTCCAAACTCTTACATTAAATGTGAAGAAAACACGGTTCAGCAGGACCCGGCCGTACAGATTGCCGGCGCTTGGTCGAGATGACATCACATCCTCGTAAGGTGGCGGCCACACTAGACTAAGCCAACTCTGGTTGTCATATACAAAATATTAGCGGAGGAGCGCAGGGCTGGTGGTGGAGACGCCGGGACTCTTTATCCAACGGTAGCCGCCCAGTAGAAGACTCCTGCCGCGCTGGTCAACAATTTATTAAATAATTCAACTTACAAGAAAGTTGAGGCGGAAAACAGCCCCGGTGGTAGGACCGTAATCGAGGCAGGTTATCAAGGCCGCCACTCGGTTGACGCATCCGGCCATGTTCGACGACCAATTAAGGCACTAAATCAGTCCATGATCTTGGCAAATAAATAAGTGGCGGACTGCAGCGCCAGTGGTGAATCTAGGGGGCTTGTCTCGCCGCTATACACACCGCAGCGGCGTCCAGCATGCACGCCCGTAGAGTCAGGCAGCTCAATTGAGCGTGAGCTGATGAAAGCTCGCGTTCAACTTCGAGTAATGCGTTGCAAGAATGAAAATGCTCAACCGACCGTTCGCCGAGAGTCGGGCCGCTACAATAACTAGCTGACTATTTTTATTTCCTTTTCAGAGTGAGTATTTTCTAAATAATACTTTTCATTTTCAAATGAATAATAAAATTATTCCGTCCATGTATTCATGATACACAAATCAGCCGCGAGAGATTTTGACGGCACAAGGGGTGATTAGTTCTGTCTGGAATACAAATGCCTGCGGTGAATCTTCATCTGTCCGTAGTGTTCAGTAGTTATGTCATATCCAATGTTGAAGGGTATAGGTATAGGTAAATTTATAAAATTCTTGAAGAAAAATATTCCTAAAACCCTCTCGGTTGATTGAGGGTTAATAATGCCAAAGTATAAGATAAAAAAATAGATCAATTTATCCCCTACGCACTGGCAAGAATATGGATCACATGCAGGGCTCAAATGATATTCTAGAAAACGGTTGCCTCAGGAGACGTCTTTCCACGACTGTGGCGCCTTATTCAACTGTTTGATCATAAAAAAGTTCAATTTCCAACATTTTTCGCTTCGATTATAACAAGTTTTCTTCACTTGAAGATTAATCAAGTCTATAATGAAATTATAATAGTCTGTGATCGATTGGACCTTCATCACAGGCCGCGCGCATCAGACCTGCAAGTCTGATGTGTGCGGTGGCCGCGGTTAATGCTGTGCCGCGACAATGCGAGGTACTGCAATATTATAGCGCAAAGGCGTCCAATAGTGGCTAGGCTAGTACCAAGCCCAGTGTTATAGCCTTAATAGCATGTCCCAGTTATCTAGTCTAGATCCAAGCCCAGGGCTATAGCCTCGATATCCTGTACCAGCTAGCTGGGCTAGTACCAAGCCTAGTGGTTAATATAGACTCAATAGCCTGTCCCATATCTGCTGGGCCTGTCCTAAGCTAGACCCAAGCCCTGAGCTATAGCCTCAATAGCCTGTCCCAGTTAGCTGGGCTATTACCAAGCCTAGTGTTATAGACTCAATAGCCTGTCCCATATCTGCTGGGCCTGTCCTAAGCCCTGGGTTATAGCCTTACTATAGCCTGTCCCATATTCGCCTGTCTATACCCAAGATTTAGGCTCTCATAACAGGTATATGAAGGAAAGAGACTATGTAAAAAAATTAGATCAGTACTCACTGCAGTGAGTACAGAAAACGCATTTCCTCAAAATCGACAAAAGCGTGAAGTCACGGACGGACGGATGGACATGAGCACAATATCGTCTTTTTTCGCAAATGAGAAAATTCCCTAAAAAGAGAATATGTAAAGAGAAAATGGAAAGACCAAATTGTACACCTGCAGACATTGACTAGGCCTGAGTTGGCACCATCGCCTCGACCAAATTTTTAGTAAGTTACCCATGTCTTTTCAACGAATATGTTACTAGTCTTTTCTCCTCAAATGATCCTGTCAGCTTGCGGCTGACGCGTCGTCAGGTGAGTTTCCCTGGCATCACAAAGTCCTCCATAGATGACTAGCTATTTGCTCCTAACTTCCTGATAGTCTGGAGACAAGAAATTTGTGAATATTTGTAACATCGCACATGCCCGTACACGGACAGATCAATCAATGTATTTTTATTATGTTTGGAACATATATTATGCTACCCTACTAGCGTAATTGATAATATTGTCATTTTTAATTAGGGAGGCAGTACGAGTGCCAGAAATCCTTCTTACAAACTAAATTGTGCCATCCAAACTTAAAAATTCTCACACATGACAAAATAGATAGAATTGCTGTTCTAGGTAAATTTGCTTTACTCGAATAATAATTTGCTTTACTATAATAGATTTGCTTTACTATCATTTTAAACGTATTATTTATATTAAGTTTTTGCTCTCATATTTTGGTTGTGTATTCCATTATTTTGGTATGTTATCTCTTTGTTGTCAAAGAATAAAAATTTTACTGCATCAGCGGGAATTAATGACCTTACATAGACAATTGCCAATTGCTCAAAAATCAATCACATTTTTATTACATTCATAGCAAAGTTGTTTGTTATTTAGGTCCATAAACTCGCTGTCGGCGAAGTATTGATGTATAAATTCAGCCGTTGTTTCTGCTTGAACTTGTGCGTTTATTTTCCATGCTTTTTCAGAATAGTTTAGTTTGTAATGAAAGTTCTGGGTTTTCAACGACATCAACTTGGTGTTCAGTCGTTATGTATATATTACAAATGCGAATATTTTTTTAGGGTTAAATTAAAATTTTTGTAATTATGTATTAGTAATTACGGCGCACCGAGAGTATCTTGAGCTGGTAGAGGATTAGTAGGTCGTATTCGTTGATGTTTCTCGCACGTATAATGGACACGGCGAGCCTAAATCATAGGGCATCCCAGCAATGGCTCACACATCAGTTCGGCCATCATCTATCGCCGAAGTGTAACGAGGCGCCCTTTTCGAGAGCCGCAGATAATCTCAATTTATACGAAAATACATATTAAAAAATAAGGATATTACGACTGGAAAAAAATTAGTTCGCTTATGATCATCGTATAGGAAGGGCGCTTCAAATAAGTTTAGTATTTTTTAGGACCTGCTATCGTTCAACAACTATTTGTGATATGAAGCGTGTATTACGTATTAATATGGTGCAGAAAGAGAAAACGATGTTTAGCATTCCATGCATTGATTTAAAATCATTAAATGTAATAATATTTTCAGCTTCTTACCCAGTCAATTTCTGGAGAACAATCAGGTTTATCATTTCGATTTTAATTTTTTCCAGGTATAAAAATTATTTTCAGTTATATTTCTGCCTCTGTGATAGTCACGCGTAACGATTTTACTTTCGTCCATTATATTTATATGGAATAAATATTCATGGAAACAGTAAAAAATTTATTAACCAAAAAAATTATAATTAAAGTAGCAACTCGACCAAATTAACCCAGTGATGTCGGTGATGATAATATGGCGTAGTCTGGTTTGTTGTCGATATAGGGGCCATGAGTAGGGCTTTACGACTCGAATTCGTCTTGTACGATTACTAGGTAAAAAATAATTTAATTCTATTGTGCCAGCATTTATTAGACATATTGATTTGTATACGATTCTTAACAACCCGCCACCTTATCGATTTCGCCCTAAACTTTCACGAGTACAAGTTTCGAACCCCCAACTCGTTGCTCCAATCTTCATCAAGTTGAACTACTTGGCAAATGCCAGCTATTTAGTGACCAAAACTTAGAAAAAATTCCCTTTTCTTTTTGAGTCATTGACCGATTGCTTGCAATTTCCTTGCAACGGTTTTCGTATAAGTAGAAACAAATATGATGTGCAAAATATGTTACTAAATCACTCGTTGGCATCCCCGGGGCCCCTTGCCAAGTGCGCGACGATGCGTTAATGTAGGTAGCAAATCTGTAGGGAAACGCGAGAAAAATTTATGAGTCAACCAAAATGTTTAATTTTCTTTGTTTAGAAAAGTTTCTTTCCAAAAATTGAATGCCAATAGAAATGCTAAAATATATAAATCAGAAACTTACTTCCCTCATAAGACGCACCAGCTATGTTATATAATATATTGTTCTGCTATGATATAACATAAGAAATACACTAAGTTACCACCGTTCAATACCAACTGTTGAATGTAGTTCAAGAATTATTTATGCGCTATTAGTTTGTAGAAGAATTAAATTCAAAAAATTTCAAAGCACTCAGATGCAGTTCCGTAAGGAATATCATTCACCAAGTTATCGGTATCACATGATAGGCTGAGCTATCAGTGGAGCACAATCGCCGGCATTCAGCGATAAAAGCAACGGTCAATCTCCGTTTAAAAGCCCAAAACGCTTCTCAGCGCTGGGTTTCAAAAGTTATATATTTTGCATATTCAGCCCCCTACGTTAATTACAATTGATGTAAGTTTCTCATATCAATGACTACTGAACACTTTGTAAAGTGTAGATCCTCCACGCGCAATTTTATCACTGACTGAAGCACTGAACTATTCTTAGCACCTCCTACCGCCGTCCCAAACATTATTACACAGCTCAGTTCAGAATCACGGCTACGAGTACATACTAAAAGGTTGTGAGTTTTTCGACGTTTTTAACGCCAACTAACTCTGGAATAAACAAAAATCTAGTCATTATTAAATGACGCGAGAAGGCCAGATGGGCGTGCAGCACGGAGGATCTCCAAAAAGTCGTCTCTAGATTTTAAGGAGAATTGCTTCGGAATATACGGTTTTATTATGGTATCCAGTTCTTTTACTTTTTTTTTATTATGGTTCTTTGTATCAAGTGAACAGTTATTACAACGCTAAAAATTGAGATTTGGACATGACATAAGTTCATACAGAAAGTATCGTAGATACGGTTCAAAATCGAAAATCAAATTAATCCGAGAATAATTTCAACGTCCTGACGTTGCAATCCTGACATTTTTAACTTGATAATGAATGATAGAAACATTCGAAACGTCGTTAACGAAATAAAAATGTCCATCGGTAACCTGATTTTCGATTTGCCAGTTCAAACTAAAAATATTGTTCGATATATTGAAAAAACTAATAAAAAAATTGCGAATAAAACAAATTCTCTGGTCTTCAATGAAACCTGCTTGAAAGAAGAAATTCTGCCAACCTATACTAATAAAATTAGTATTGCACATAAGGTATGACCATGAAGTAAAATAATTTATTTCAAACATACATGTATAACACGATAAAAGTCAAATATACACGTTACACGGATCTTCAGAATTAAACACACGTACCAAACATTTCCTTCTTTACAGTCTAGAGCCAATTAACACCGCAAGTGAAACTCTAGATGCAAACCGAACTAAAGTAAAATGTCAGTGACACGCATGCAACAGGCGTACGAAATATACAAGAGAAGTGCAGTTGACAACCAAGAATTCAACATATATTATGTGCTTATTTCCACAAAAATTGCAATATTTAATAATTCTTGTAACATGAAAATGAATGTGTGTCGCATTCGAAACGTCGTTAAAAAACTAAAACTAATTCCTGAAATATGCCTTTCGATCTACTAACGTCATGTGATGAATAGTCCGACTCTCTGATAATTTAAATCTACGAATTCTCTGGTCGTTAATCGCACGCGTATAAATCAGTGATCATGCACTTCAGGATTGGCCTCTTATTCTGTGTCAATAAGAAGTAGCAGACGAGTCATGCAGTGGAGTTCTCACCTTGCTACTCTGTAGGCAGTGATTTTATAGACAGCGTCATTAATTACCTCCGCTGAAACGCAAGAAAAACACGAGTTCTATATGGAGAGCAACCAAGCCTACGAACACTCGCGTTGCAGTATTATTTCTTGAACCGCAACATGAAATAGTTTCCCAATAAATATATACATACATAGCATAAGGTAAGATTTCAGATCAATAACATTCTGGCGTGACTTTAATATGCGTCATCGGTGTCGTAATTTTTTGATAAATAATTAAATTTTCAACAAAGGAATGAATTTGAATGAATATGCCATCCACAAATGTGTATATACCATAATTTTTTAGAATTTTTTTTACAGATTTGATGAGGTTTATTGAAAATTGTTTGGCTTCTTCATAATTTCTATATAAAATTTAATGTCATGGCACCCGCTCCCGCGCCCTATCTCATGTTGCAGTATTATTGACGTCAATATTCCCATTCGACCTTATTACCGAACAGGAACTAAGTATTAGTCCGAGTTAAACTATTGCTCTTGTATATTGGATTTAGAAGATATATGTTTTTGTTATGACATATCATACAGGTAATCATCAGATAAATTAATAAAATAATCTGCCTGTGCGCGCAGCTTAATTTTTTTATGATATTCACATTAATTAATTTTTAATATAATAGGTTTTTGTCTATCGACAAATGAGAGATATCGTATAACTATTTCAAACTGCAAAACTATTATCAGAAAAATACTGGCTCATACCATGAATGGGTGAGTACCATGGATGGGTGAGTACCATGGATGGGTGAGTACCATGGATGGGTGAGTACCATGGATGGGTGAGTTCAAAGAGCGACTGGCTGCATACCTCTCACCTCGCTGTCATGATGGGCACTGACTGCTTTGGCGGCAGCAGGCTATATTTATAGTCCTGCTCTCGAATTACGCCCATAGGAATTAGTGAAGGCCGCCCAATACCGCGCCCCATTCCACGGCGCGTCGTGTACGTCAAAATGCAGTTAGAAAGATGGTTCTGGTACAGTTCGACGCGTCAGAAAGTAAGCTTTAAGATGAGTGTAAGCACCGGATAATGCCATAATTGGCCGCTTTACCTCAGACGTTCCTTTTTAGTGTGTCCAGCCTTCGAATTAATCCCATAGACTTTACTGAAGGGCCCTCAAAACCGCCCCCCTTTAGGGAGCTGTCACGAAATCATTTTTCGACGTAGAGAGATGATTCTGGTACCGTTCGATGCGTCAGAAAGTAAGCTTTAAGATGAGCACAAAAATCGGAAAACGCCAAAATTAAAAATTTAGGGGTAGACGGTCCCCTTAAGCAATGATATAGTGGGTACAGGGTATTTGATTAAACATCCATATTCAAGAGCTGAAAATGAGCACATTTTCTATGCGTAACAAAAAGAGCTTAATAAGAAGATGATTGAGACTTATTTGCTTGTATCAGGTATGTTGTTCATGTCATTTACCGACAACTAGATTTCAACACTCAAGGCCCTCTTGTCAATAAAGCGTGGCCGAAGCTACGATTAAAATCTTTTTGGAATAATCAAATACAGCTATAAAATTGATACAAGAGGGCTGTTTGTAACACAAAATGACTATTCAAGCATGTAGAGTGAAATGGCTTGCTAAAAAATTTGATTTCATTGTTAGATTTAATCCGTAAATCTAGAACTTTTGTGTTTTCAATTGACCATATTTTTAGACGATGTAGTTAAGGAGCCTAAGCCGCCTTACGGTGTGTGGTTTGAAGAAAATTAAATACCTGATCATCTAATTTTCGTTTCTTCGTTGATTGATTGTTTGTGAAGTTATTAAAATATTTAAAGGCTACACTCTTCAAAAACCACGAGAGCAACCAATGTG
The DNA here is from genome assembly GCF_000764305.2 of Hyalella azteca. Taxonomy (NCBI): domain Eukaryota; kingdom Metazoa; phylum Arthropoda; class Malacostraca; order Amphipoda; family Hyalellidae; genus Hyalella; species Hyalella azteca. Next base: position 203,113 of record NW_025935919.1, on the reverse strand, counting down.
CATCAACAAGTCATGCAACTGGTTAGCATCATTTAATTGAGTTATTCACTTCGATTATTTCGCCTTAAAGAGGCCCAAATGATCGATCGAGTGAGTATAAATCTATTGACAAGCGCTTCAATCAAACTCAATCTGACATTCAATATTTTGATAAAACCTTCGTCTCATCAGAAATTAGATCAACACGCACTTGTTCGTTCGCTACTGGTTGACACATGATCTGCTGTAATTTTTTTGGCGGTGAGATCGCACTTGTTCGTTCGCTACTGGTTGACACATGATGTGCTGTTATTATTTTGGAGGTGAGAAATAGTTGCGAAAACGGATCTGGCCATCATCTTCCTAAAAATATTCGTATCTTTCTATCAATCGCCATCAAGCCTTGCTTGATAAGCCGTCAGTAATTGGCTGACTGTGTTACGAACTCAACCATTTTTGACAGTGAGGCCCTGGCATTTGCGTCATGGCAGCGCACCTGCATAGCATTTGAAATTCTGCCATGCCTTCCTGACACCTGCAGACGTAATCTTCTATACTTACAGCGCTTTTCAGCTCTCAATAAATTTTTAACTTTCAAATGCGAAAATTTATTTCCACAACTTACGTGGAGAATGTGGGGACTCTGGTGCGTGATTACTGATAACGTAAAAAAATTTCATGGCTAACTCTTGAAGATTTATTCCAGCATTGAATCGAAAGCTTCGCAGGTCTGAACACAAGTCGTCATCAGCATCAAAAATTGTGTTATGAACGAACCCTTCTTCGTTTCTGTTAACAGAGAAAAATATAACAGAATAACCTATAATGTTTCACGCTTTACTAAATGATTCAAAAATAAAGTAATGACAAATAGCTGCGACTAGAATATGTGCCTATGTGAATTTGTGAGCCTTCACGAATAACTCTTCAACTACAGAAAACTAATATGAATGAAGATCATACATATGGTAACGAAATGGCAAACGCTCTTTACGTATTTACAAGAAATTATCATTGAATTGTTCGGGAAGGTCAAAATCAGAAGGTCTACTCTAATGAAGAGAGTGAGAAAGAAAACATTCTATGAGGAACTATCTTAATTCTTTCTCCGGAAAACTGCGTTTCACAACAGCAATATCGGAGTTGAAGAAAAGTCCAAGTTATGAAGGCTAATAAAATCCGGCAAAGAAAAATTTGCGAAAATTTTGGATAAATATGAGGAGCAGAAATCCATGAATACTTTTTATCCTTGGCTCTCTTCTCCAGTTCACTGTATAGTATTTTAATGAAGTTAGTCCCATTCACAACAGCGATCATTTTTTTTAAGTCCCAAAATTTGAACATAACCTGCAACCAACGTCATTGTGAAAAAAAAAATATATAACAAATGCCGAACCAAAATCATGTTCTAAGTCCGCCCAGAGCATGTTCCCGCTATTGCGCAAACTTGAATACTCTAATGTTATTTAATAATGTGTGCATAATATCATTACACCCAGACTGCATATATGATATTTCGGTATAAAGAAAATAAATATAAAAATGCTAATTAAGGACTGTAGCCGCAACGCTGATGGAAGAGACTGCTGAGATGAGTCAGCCATGGTTGGCCCTTGTCCGTATCCCTGCACCATTTGGCTCCATCATCTTGTCCGTATCCGTGCACCATTTGGCATCATCATCTTGTCCGTATCCGTGCACCATTTGGCATCATCATCTGGTCCGTATCCGTGCACCATATTTGGCATCATCATCTTGTCCGTATTCTCACCATGAATGCAACTCGGTCGCGACCTCTACATTATAATAATAGTAGTGATTCTCATAGTAGACTGTCGTATCGGGCGTGTGGAACTATAAATGTTGACAAAAGTACCTCGAATGATAATTCAATACATAAGGCTAATTAGGAGTCCAAACTCTTACATTAAATGTGAAGAAAACACGGTTGAGCATGGCCTGGCCGTCCAGGTTGCCGGCGCTTGGTCGAGATGACATCACATCCTCGTAAGGGGGCGGCCACACTAGACTAAGCCAACTCTGGTTGTCATATACAAAATAATTAGCGGAGGAGCGCAGGGCTGGTGGTGGAGACGCCGGGACTCTTTATCCAACGGTCTCCTGCCACGCTGGTCAACATTTTATTAAATAATTCAACTTGCAAGGAAGTTCAGGCGGAAGGCAGCGCCGGTGGTAGGACCGTAATCGAAGCAGGTTCTCAAGGCCGCCACTCGGTTGACGCATAAGGCCATGTTCGACGACCTAGGCACTAAATCAGTCCATGATCTTGGCAAGTAAATAAGTGGCGGACTGCAGCGCCAGTGGTGAATCTAGGGGCTTGATTCGCCGCTACCACACCGTATAGCGGCGTCCAGCGCCACTCCCGTTGAGTCAGGCAGCTCAATTGAGCGTGAGCTGATGAAGCTCGCGTTCAACTTCAACTTCGAGTAATGCGTTGCAAGAATGAAAATGCGCAACTGACGGTTCGCCGAATGTCGGGCCGCTACAATAACTAGCTGACTATTTTATTTCCTTTTCAGAGTGAGTATTTTCTAAATAATATACGTTTAAAAATTACTTTTTAAAGACAACACTTCTAAAGAATTCAGTGTTTCCAATGTTACAGATGTACAATGAATTTCTAATTTTATTTTCGAATATTAAAAAGAAATTATATTTTTTTGCAATTTATTTACGATATAATTTTTTCAAAACTATTTATTCTGTCAATTGATTCATGCATTGCCTCCAACTTCACACAAGTGTGCAAAATTTCAGGTCATTTGGACAGGTAAAAGTGTGTCAAATATCAGTTATAAGATTTGTTGCTGACAAAATAATTTTTCAATTTTTTTAATATTGAATTTTTTTTTTAAATCATTTATTTTGTCATCTGATTCTTGCATTGTTTCCAACTTTACGCAAGTGTGCAAAATTTCAGATCGATATGATAAGTAGAAGTGTGTTAAATTTTGATTATAAATCTTGTAGCAGACAGACAGACAGACAGACAGACAGACAGACAAACAAGAAGTGAAGTTAAAGAGAAGTGTTGTAATAATACTTTCCATTTTTAAATGAATAAAAAAATTATTCCGTCCATGTATTCATGATACACAACTCAGCCGCGAGATATTTTGACGGCACAAGAGGTGATTAGTTCTGTCTGGAATACAAATGCCTGCTATGAATCTTCATCTGTCCGTAGTGTTCAGTAGTTAAGTCTTATCCAATATTGAAGGGTATAAGGAAATAGGCAAATTTATAAAATTCTTGAACAAGAATATTTCTAAAACCCTCTCGGTTGATTGAGGGTTAATAATGCCAACGTATAAGATAAAAAAGTAGATTAATTTATCCCCTACGCAATGGCAAGAATAAGGATCACATGCAGGGCTAAATTTATATTCTAGAAAACGGTCGCCTCAGGAGGCGTCTTTGCACAAACTGTGGCGTCTTATTCAACTGTTTGATCATAAAAAACATTCAATTTCCAACAATTTTCATTTCGCTTATAACATGTTTTTTTCACTGGAAGATTAATAAAGTTTATTATGAAATTATAATAGTCTGTGATCGTTTGGACCTTCATCACAGGCCGCAGCAGACCTGCAAGTCTGATGTGTGCGGTGGCCACGGTTAATGCTGTGCCGCGACAGCGCGAGGTACTGCAACATAATGGCCCAAAAAGCGTCGTCCCCTAGTGGCTAGGTTAGTCCCAAGCCCAGTGCTATAGCCTCAATAGACTGTCCCAGTTTGATAAGCTAGACCCAGGGCCATAGCCTCAACAGCCTGTCCCAGTTTGCTGGGCTCGTACCAAGCCTAGTGTTATAGGCTCAATAGCCTGTCCCATATCTGCTGGGCCAGTCCTAAGCCCTAGATTATAGCCTTACTATAGCCTGTCCCATATTCGCCTGTCTATACCCAAGATCTAGGTTTTCATAACAGGTATATGAAGGAAAGAGACTATGTAAAAAAATTAGATCAGTACTCACTGCAGTGAATGACAGAGAACGCATTTTCTCAAAATCGACGAAAACGTGAAGTCACGGACGGACATGAGCACAATATAGCCTTTTCTCCCAAATGAGAAAATTCCCTAATAAGAGAATATATAAAGAGGAAATGCAGAGACTAAAATGTGCACCTGCAAACATTGACTAGGCCTGAGTTGGCACCATCGCCTCGACTAAATTTTTAGTAAGTTACTCATGTCTTTTCAACGCATATGTTACTAGTCTTTTCTCCGCAAATGATCCTGTCAGCTTGCTGCTGACGCGTCGTCAGCTGAGTTTCCCTGGTATCACAAAATCCTCCATAGGTGACTTGCTATTTGCTTCTAACTTCCAGACGGTCAGGAGACAAGCAATTCGTGAATATTTGTAACATCACACCTGCCTGTACATGATGTATTCTATGTCTATGTATTTTTATGTAGTTTAATTGCTAATATTGTAATTGCTATAATTAGGGTGGCAGTACGAGTGCCAGAAATCCTTCTGACATACTAAATTGTGCCATCCAAACGCAAAATTCTCACACGTGATATAATAGATAGAATTGCTGTTCTAGGTAAATTTGCTTTACTCTAATAACAATTTGTTTTACTATAATAGATTTGCTTTACTATAATTCTAAACGTATTATATTGAGTTCTTGCTCGCATATTTTGGTTGTGTATTCCATTATTTTGGTATGTTATGTCTTTGTTGTCATGGAGTAAATATTCTACTGCATCAGCGGGAATAAAAGACCTCAAGTAGAAAATTGCCAATTGCACAAAAAGCAATCACATTTTTATTACATTTGAAGCAATATTGTTTGGTAATTATGTCCATTAACTCGCTGTCGGTAATTTGATGGTGAACGTACAGACCGATCCACGTTTTTTGGGGCGAGCCATAATTTATATTCTACTTTTTAGTCCACAAGAAAAACGTGTTTTTTTTAAGTTTTTTTTTAAGTATTTTATTTTCTCCTTTTTAGTCCGTTGCTACACATGAAAAACGTTGTTGCGAGCCAATTTAATTACTTGACTTGACGTACGTATCGATGATACGCAGCGTCAGCGCCTGCTCGTCTATAACGTCAGCACCCGCACGTCATACTATATATATACTTTATATATATATACTTTATATATATATACTTTACTCAATTAAGCTAATTTAGGTCTCTAATTGCTAGTTTTTATGATTGTATCTGAAATTGTTAGGCGAAAATAGCCTGCATGCCGAATTTCAGATCTCTAGAACAATCAGAAGTATGCTAATTTTCGTTGTCAATGTTAACAACAAACAAACAAACGCGAAGCTGAGTAAAGAAAAACGTGTTAATAAGGATATTGCAACTGGGAAAAATTAGTTCGCTGATGATCATTGTTGTAATTCAAACTCGAAGCGACTCATTAAGAGCTTTAATCAACAAGAACGCAATATTCTGAAACAAGATAACACTTCTATAGAAAATACAAAGAACGAAATAACTGGATATATTCATACATAAAATGTCACACGTAAAGCGGAAAATTGCTGAATACTTACAGAGAATAAGAATAGTAGTTAACAATGCAAAAGTCAAGCCAATTCTGCTGATTGTCAATACTTTTCAAAGTAACATGGCATCCGCTACGGTACGGAATAATATGTACATATGAAGACTACCATAGAAATTTCACGACAATCTTCGTTTAGGAAGGACGCTTCGAATAAGTTTAGTATTCTTTTGATCTTGCGATCGTTCAATTATTATTTGTGATATGAAGCATGTATTACATATTAGTATGGTGCATTTTTTAGACCATTTTGATTTTTATACGATTCTTAACAACCCGGCCACCTTATCGATTTCCTCATAAACTTTCACGAGCACAAGTTTCGAACCCCCAACTTGTTGCTCCTATCTTCATCAAATTGATCTACTTGGCAAATGCCAGCTATTAGTGACCAAAACGTAGAAAAAATTCACTTTTCTTTTTGAGTCATTGACCGATTGCTTGCAATTTTCTTGTAATGGTTTTCGTATAAGTAGAAACAAATATGATGTGCGAAATATGTTACTAAATCACTCGTTGGCATCCCTGGGGCTCCTTGCCAAGTGTGTGACGATGCGTTTGAAAGAAGCAAATCTGTAAGGAAACGCGAGAAAAATGCATGAGTCCAACAGAAATTTTAATTTTCTTTGAGTAGAAAAGTTTCTTTCCAAAAATTGAATGCCTATGAAAATGCTAAAATATATAAATCAGAAACTTACTTCCCTCATAAGACGCATCAGCTATGTTATATAATATATTGTTCTGCTATGATATAACATAAGAAATACGCTAAGTTACCACCGTTCAATAACAACTGTTGAATGTAGTTCAAGAAGTACTTATGTGCTATTAGTTTGTAGAAGAATTATATTCAAAAAATTTCAAAGCACTCAGATGCATTCCCGTGAGGAATATCATTCATCAAGTTATCGCTATTACATGATAGGCTGAGCTATCAGTGGAGCGCAATCGACGGCATTCAGCGATTAAAGCAACGGTCAATCTCCTTCGTTTTAAAGCCCAAGACGCTTCTCAGCGCTGGGTTTCAAAAGTTATATATTTTGCTTATTCAGCCCCCTTAACTGGATGTACGTTTGTCATAATCATGATTGCTGAACATTTTGTAAAGTGGAAATCCTCCACGAGCAGTTTCATCACTGACTGAACTATTCTTAGCACCTCCTACCGCCGTCACAAACATTATTACACAGCTCAGTTCAGTATCACGGCTACGAGTACATACTAAAAGGTTGTGAGTTTTTCGACGTTTTTAACGCCAACTAACTCTGGAATAAACAAAAATCTAGTCATTATTAAACATGTATCACATGCTTGATGTCTCTTTCTAGCCCGCCAGATGTAGTGAAATTTTTAGTGCGATAATGCGAGTATCCAAAAAGACTTCTACATTTATAAAAAGTCATGAAAGACTTCTTACATATTATTATTCAGTAACATTAATAACACCCGCATTTTTAAGTGGTTAATGAAAAGTGGTTGAAGGGGTTAGGGTTGAATTCCCTAAAACACATATGATATTCAAATCATCAATATGTTGTTCATGATCATTCCTGTCACCGATAATTAAACGATCGAAACGCTCTAGAAATAAAACGATATCAGTCCAGTACTGATATAATAATCATTGGCGAAAGTAATATCCTACTTCGGTTTCTGCTTCTTCATGACCGGAAGATAAGAAAATCAGTGGCATCTTGGATACGGTACTTCATGACGTAATTTGTTTATGGTAGATAGCATACTGTAAGTAACGCCTTCCTTATTTTAAGGCATACTTTCAACGCCAGATAAAAATGTACAAATCAGCGATCAGTTAGTTTTAATTTTAATTTTGCTGCAAAGATGGTTGTAGAATTCTTCATCATTTGGACTACATCGGACAAATTGGATCAAGAACCAGGATACCGAGCCACTGTTTCATTAGCCGCCTTCCAACCGAAGAGCAAGTGAACCACATGCAACGAGACAATCTCACAACCAGACCGTCACTCGCACTATACTGAAGAAACCCACCATCATTGTCATCAAGCAGTGGCCTGACATCAATCGACCGACGATGGCTGACCTCCTCGTCTCTGCGGATTGTACGCCAGCTGTTCGTCTCCTGACTACCGGATTTGTCTGAACTTTGAGATAGTTTTCAGAGTGATTTTTCTGGCTCAAAATTTTACCGTAGTATCCTATTTACGTACATTATGTACTTATTTCCACCAAAATTTCGATATTTAACAATTCTTGTAACATGAAAATGAATGTGTGTCCCATTCGAAACGTCGTTAATAAACTAAAACTACTTCCTGAAATATGCCTTTCGATCTACCAACGTCATCTGAAGAATTATCCGACTCTCTGATAATTTAAATCAACGAATTCTCTGGTCGTTAATCGCACGCGTATAAATCAGTGATCATGCACTTCAGGATTGGCCTCTTATTCTGTGTCAATAACAAGTAGCAGAGGAGTCATGCAGTGGAGTTCTCACCTTGCTACTCTGTAGGCAGTGATTTTATAGACAGCGTCATTAATTACCTCCGCTGAAACGCAAGAAAAACACGAGTTCTATATGGAGAGCAATCAAGCCTATACGAACACTCGCGTTGCAGTATTATTTCTTGGACCGCTACATGAAATAGTTTCTCAATAAATATATAGTTACATAACATAAGGTAAGATTTCAGATCAATAAGATTCTGGCGCGACTTTAATAGGCGTCATCGGTGTCATAATTTTTTAATAAATAAGTAAATGTTCATACAAGGAATGAATTTGAATGAATATGCCATCAAATGATTTATATATTCTAAAATTTGTTAGGAATTTTGCAGTTTTGATGAGGTTTATACAAAATTTTATGGCTTCTTCAGAATTTCTATCAAAAATTTAATTTCATGTCACCGGCTCCCGCGCCCCATCTCATGTTGCAGTATTATTGGGGTCAATATTCCCACTTGACCTTATTAACTAACAGGAACTAATGATAAGCCAGAGTTAAGCTATTGCTCTTGTATAGTGGACTTAGAAGATATATGTTTTTGTTATGACATATCATACAGGGCAATCTTAAGAAATAATAATAAAAAATCTGCCTGTGCGCGCAGCTTAATTTTTTTATGATATTCTCATTAATTTTTAATATAATAGGTTATTGTCTATCACCAGTTGAGAGATCACTATGTCAAAGCTGCAAAACTATTATGAAAAAAATCCTGGCTCATACCATGGGTGGGTGAGTGCCGTGGATGGGTGAGTACCATGGGTGGGCGAGTGCCGTGGATGGGTGATTACCATGAATCAGATCGTAATAAACTGCCGGTGGCGACTCAATATTTCACCAGCGGCCAGCACGAAATACAATTGTTGTCCTGCCACCACAGAAAATCAGCGACCGTACCAGGGCAGGAGTGAAAGGTAGGTGTCAGGAGGCTGTTCTGTCATGCGGCAGAGGACTTTGTAGCAGTTAATTCTCAGCGATATGTTACTCACGCCAGTAAATCCAGCACCCATCACTCTTTGCGACTTCAGGCGAAATGTATCATATTCTCTTCACTGCATACATTTAAGTAACGATATAGTGGGTACAGGGTATTTGATTAAACATCCATATTCAAGAGCTGAAAATGAGCACATTTTTTATGCGTAACAAAAGGAGATTGATAAGACAATAATTGAGACTTATTTGCTAAAATTTGCAGGTATGTTGTTCATGTCGTTTACCGACAACAAGATTTCAACACTCAAGGCCTTCATAGTCAATAAAGCGTGGCCGGAGTTACGATTAAAATCTTTTTTGAATAATCAAATACAGCTATAAAATTGTTACAAGAGGGCTGTCTGAAACACAAAATGACTATTCAAGCATGTAGAGTGAAATGGCTTGCTAAAAAATTTAATTTCATTGTTAGATTTAATCCGTATGGGTGAGTACCATGGATGGGTGAGTACCATGGATGGGTGCTTACCACGAATCAGATCGTAATAAACTGCCGGTGGCGACTCAATATTTCACCTGCATGCAGCCAGCACAAAGTGCATTTGTTGTCCTGCCACCACAGAAAATCAGCGACCGTACCAGGGCAGGAGTGAAAGGTAGGTGTCAGGAGGCTGTTGTGTCATGCGGTAGAGGACTTTGTAGCAGCTAGTTAATTCTCAGCGATATGTTACTCACGCCAGTAAATACAGCACCCATCACTCTTTGCGACTTCAGGCGAAATGTTTCAAATTCTCTGCACTGCATACATTTAAGTAACGATATAGTGGGTACTGGATATTTGATTAAACATCCATATTCAAGAACTGAAAATGAGCACATTTTTTGTGCGTAACAAAAGGAGATTGATAAGACGATAATTGAGACTTATTTGCTCGTATTTGCAGGTTTATTGTTCATGTCATTTACCGACAACTAGATTTCAACACTCAAGGCCTTCATAGTCAATAAAGCGTGGCCGGAGTTACGATTAAAATCTTTTGGAATAATCAAATACAGCTATAAAATTTATACAAGAGGGCTGTCTGAAACACAAAATGACTATTTAAGCATGTAGAGTGAAATGGCTTGCTAAAAAATTTAATTTCATTGTTAGATTTAATCCGCAAATCTAGAACTTTTGTGTTTTCTTCTGACCATATTTTTAGAAGATGTAGTTGAAGAGCCTAAGCCGCATTACGGTGTGTGGTTTGAAGATAATTAAATACCTGATCATCAAATTTTCGTTTCTTCGTTGATTGATTGTTTGTGAAGTTATTAAAATATTTAAACGCTACACTCCTCAAATACTACGAGAGCAACCAATGTACATCAACAAGAAAACTGGTTAGCATCATTTAATTGATTTATTCTCGTCGATTATTTCGCCTTAAAGAGGCCCAAATGATCGATCGAGTGAGTATAAATCTATTGACAAGCGCTTCAATCAAACTCAATCTGACATTCAATATTTTGATAAAACTTTCGTCTCATCAGAAATTAGATCAACACGCACTTGTTCGTTCGCTACTGGTTGACACATGATCTGCAGTAATTATTTTGGCGGTGAGAAATTGTTGCGAGAACGGATCTGGCCATTATCTTCCTAAAAATAATCGTATCTTTCTATCAATCGCCATCAAGCCTTGACACCATGCAGACTTAATCTCCTATAATTACAGGGCTTTTCCGCTCTCAAAAAATTTTTAACTTTTAAATGCATAAATTTATTTCCACATCATATCTGGAGAATGCGGGGACACCTGTGCGTGATTACTGATAACGTAAAAATATTTCATGGCTAACCGATGAAGATTCATCCTAACAGTAAATCGAAAACTTCGCAGGTCTGAACGCTAGTCGTCAGCAGCATCAAAAACTGTGTTTAGAACGAACCCTACTTTGTTTCTGTTTACAGAGAAAATAGAACAGAATAACCTATAATGTTTCACGCTTTACTAAATGATCCAAAAATAAAGCAATGACAAATAGTTAGTTGAGACTAGAATATGTGATTATATGAATATGTGCGCCTTCACGAATAAATCTTCATTAATTCATCTATTCATTCTTCATTAACTGATTTATCCCACCCACAGAGCATGGATCAACTACATAAAACGAAAACTAATATGAATGAAGATCATACATATAGTAACGAAATGGCAAACGCTTTTTACGTGTTTTCAAGAAATTTTCGCTGAATTCATGGGAATCACAAAATCAGAGTCCACTCTAATGAAGAGAGTGAGAAAGAAAACATTCTATGAGGAACTAACTTAATTCTTTCTCCGGAAAACTGCGTTTCACAAGAGCAATATCGGAATTGAAGAAAAGTCCAAGTTATGAAGACTAATCAAATCCGGCAAAGAAAAATTTGCGAAAATTTTGGATAAATATGAGGAGCAGAAATCCATGAATACTTTTTATCATTGGCTCTCTGCTCCAGTTCACTGTATAATGTTTTAATGAAGTTAGTCCCATTCACAACAGCGACCATTTTTTTAAGTCCCAAAATTTGAACATAACCTGCAACCGACGTCATTGTGAAAAAAAATAATATAACAAATGCCGAACCAAAATCATGTTCTAAGTCCGCCCAGAACATATTCCCGCTATTGCGCAAACTTGAATACTCTAATGTTATTTAATAATGTGTACATAATATCATTACACGCAGACTGCATATATGATATTTCGGTATAAAGAAAATAAAATATAAAAATGCTAATTTTGAGAAAGAAAACATTCTATGGGGAACTAACTTAGTTCTTTCTCCGGAAAACCGTGTTTCACAACAGCAATATCGGAGTTGAAGAAAAGTCCAAGTTATGAAGACTAATCAAATCCGGTAAAGAAAAATTTGCGAAAAATTTGGATAAATATGCGGCGCAGAAATCCATGAATACTTTTCATCATTGGCTCTCTGCTCCAGTTCACTGTATAATGTTTTAATGAAGTTAGTCGCATTCATAAAGGCGATCATTTTTTTTTAAAGTCCCAAAATTTTAACATAACCTGCAACAAACGTCAACGTGCAAAAATAATATAACAAATGCCGAAGCCAAATCTGGTTCTGAGATCCGCCCAGAACATATTCCCGCTATTGCGCAAACTTGAATACTCTAATGTTATTTAAAAATGTGTGCATAATATCATTACACGCAGACTGCAAATATGATATTTCTGTATGAACAAAATAACATATAAAAATGCTAATTAAGTACTGTAGCCGCAACGCTGATGGAAGAGACTGGTGAGATGAGTCAGCTATGGTTGGCCCTTGTCCGTATCCCTGCACCATTTGGCTTCATCATCTTGACCCTCGGCAGCGTCACCATAGACTGTGTGAACTTCATTGTGTTCTCACACCCACGAGCCTGTGACCTCACAACCCAGACGTGCACTCATGACCTCCTGACATCATCTCGGACGTCATCACCAACTAGGTACCGCATGTCTGACGTCAACCGTCAGTTGAGTACCGCACATCTGACGTCACCATCTGTTGTACGTTGTCACCATTCGTTGTACGGCGTGAGTGAAATATATCTTTGACTAACCCTGGTCATCAATTTCTGCTCCATCTCACATTCATGGATCACCATTCATAACTCCTGATGTGCTTTACTAAATATGACTATTCTCAAGGTTGTGAGAGTTAAATGTAGGTTTTTGTTCCGAATAACCTATTTTTGTTTTGTTCTTGATAACCTATTTGATAGAAAAAGGTGCTCAGAGTTAGGACGAGGCAATATCCTGTCATATACTTGAAATTAGTGAAACTTCGCTCTTCCTTAGTTACCCGTTCAATAATTGCAAATTTTCAGTATTCATTTATGCATTTGAAAACATAATGTCTTGAGATATTTAATAAAATTTGTATTAAAGCAAATAATATCTTCGCGGATGTTTGGGATAATAGTATAAGGGATAATAGTTTAGGATAATACCTATTCTGAAACGGGAAGATATGTTTTTCAGCTGAAGTATTCATGCTGATGATGCCCAAGTCATTACATTGCTGTACCCTCTAAAGTCTAGACACTGTCGCCTATTACTCCAGATCCTGTGACTTTTACCTCCTGGCCCGCAGACCATTCACGACTGACCCAGTGGCTTTTCATTACTGGCCTTGTGGCTTTTATCTCCTAACCCTGTGGCCTTACTACTTACTCTTGCTCCTGGAATGGTCGCTGATATTCTGTGGTGGGAGGACAACAAATGCACTCCGGGATGAAATAACGAGTCCCGCTGGCAGTTTATTACGCACCCATTCGTGGTACTCACCCATCCATGGTACTCGCCCATCCATGGTACTCACCATCCATGGTACTCACCCACCCATGGTACTCACCCATCCATGGTACTCACCCATCCATGGTACTCACCCATCCATGGTACTCACCCATCCATGGTACTCACACATCCAAGGTACTCACTCATCCATGGTACTCACCCATCCACGATACTCACCCATCCATGGTACTCACCCATCCATCGTCAGTTGAGTACCGCACATCTGACGTCACCATCTGTTGTACGTTGTCACCATTCGTTGTACGGCGTGAGTGAAATATATCTTTGACTAACCCTGGTCATCAATTTCTGCTCCATCTCACCTTCAAAGATCACTATTCATAACTCCTGCCGTGCTTCACTAACTATGACTATTCTCAAGGTTGTGAGAGTTAAATGTAGGTTTTTGATCCGAATATTAACTAAAAACCATATAACCTATGAGATAGAAAAAGGTGCTCAGAGTTAGGACGAGGCAATATCCTGTCATACGCTTGAAATTAGTGGGTCTTCGCTCTTCCTTAGTTACCCGTTTAATAATTGCTAATTTTCAGTATTCATTCATGCATTTGGAAACATATCTTCATCAGATATTTAATGAAATTTGCATTTGAGTAAATAATATCTTTGCAGATATTTGGGATAATAGTAGGGGATAATAGTTTGGGATAATACCTATGCTGTAACGGGGAGATTTGTTTTTCAACTGAAGTATTTATGCTGATGATACCCCTGCTATTACACTGCTTTACCCTCTAGAAACTGTCGCCTATTACTCCAGATCCTATGACATTTCCCTCCTGGCCCGCAGACCATTCACGACTGACCCAGTGGCTTTTCATTGCTGGCCTTGTGGCTTTTATCTCCTAACCCTGTGGCCTTACTACTTACTCTTGCTCCTGGTACGGTCGCTGATATTCTGTGGTGGCAGGACAACAAATGCACTTCGGGATGCCCGCTGGTGTAATAACGAGTCTCAGCTGGCAGTTTATTAAGAACTCATTCGTGGTACTTACCCATCCATGGCACTCACCCACCTATGTTACACACGCACTCATGGTACTCACCCATCCATGGTACTCAACCACCCACGGTACTCACCCACCCACGGTACTCACCCACTCACGGTACTCACACTCCCACGGTATTAACCCATCCATGGTACTCACCCATCCACGGTACTCACCCATCCACGGTACTCACCCACACACGGTACTCACCCATCCACGGTACTCACCCACCCACGGTACTCATCCACCCATGGTACTCACTCACCCACGGTACTCACCCACCCATGGTACTCACCCACCCACGGTACTCACCCATTCATGCTACTCACACACTCATTGTTCCCATTCTTCCTTGGTACTCACCCATCCACGGGACTCATCCATTCATTCTACTCACTCACTCATGGTACTCACCCAATCATTGTTCTCATTCATTCTTGGTACTCACCCATCCTTGGTACTCACATGCTCGCGGTACTCACCCCTCCATGGTACTCATTCATCCATGTCACTCCCCCAAAGTGAAATTGAGCAATGGTTGAGGTTTTGAATTCGGAATGAAGTCTGGAGTTGTAAAATATTTTAACACGGAATACTAAAACATTGAAAATTTTAGCAAATAATTTTTAGTCCAAAGCAACTTGCTAGTCCAAATAATACTTAATCATTAAGTAATAAATAATTATTAGTTCTTCTCTCTTCACGTTAATTATTTAATTTAATTTTTCGAGTTCGCATTTGCCGTCAAATTATACGGTCAAGGGACAAAATTCGCTGTGAATTTAATTTTTAAACTACTGAGCAGATTTGTAGGAACCTTTGTATAAAAATGACTATGTATAAACGTCACCTAACGCTGACGTTTAGCTTATGGCAATTTTTTTCGATCTTGCCTTCATTCGCGAGTTATTCGGCTACATGTAGAAGCGACCGGTGTTTGTGCGGTCAATTGTCAAATTTGTAGCGAACATGAAATATCTCGCAAGCTAATTAACTCAGCTCGATGAAACTTTGCACATGCGTTCATTGGGACCTGAGGATGACAGTACAGATGGTCCCCACTTCTACTACCATCATACATGCATTCATATTTTGCCATCGCTTTCATCTGATACTGTTTTAGAGTATTCTTTACCCCCATTCCTTGCCTCCACACCTTCAGCCCATAGTCTTTCACTCGCTTATTTATTTCTCTTTTCCATTATTTCTCATCCCACTCTATCCCAACCGCACCCCGTACTGTCACCACCCAGTCGTCCTTTGGCCATGCTCCATGCATACCACACTTACGTATCAATGCACGACATCTACGTGCCCATTGCTCACTTTATGCTCCACATATACATCTTTCGTGCCCAGCGTTCATGTCCATTCGCTCCAGTCTTGCCCGGTGTCAATCTGGCGTCTCATTATATTCCTGTCTCTTATACACATCTAGATGTGTATAAGAGACAGCAATATTACCATAAAAACGTTCTTCTTTTAAATAAAACAAGTTTCAACTTCATAACGTTCTTAGTTTTTTATTTATTAACAAATTAAAAGGGTTACTTAATTCTGAAACACCCTGTATGTGGAATTCTGTAATTCTTTACGTCTGAAAAAATCCTGAAAGACGAATTAATGCTACGCATAACACTGAAAATACTTTAAAGCTGGAATTTATTTACTTGATTTTCTCCTTGGTGCCAGTTCACACCAAGTCCACACTTCACCTCATATTTCGTACTTGTAGGTTAACGTACTAGAGGACCTAGCCCCTAGGGCACAGTAGCATGTGAGAGTCGCGCTCAGCGCCGCGAGCCCCGGACAGCCTGCCGTACGTGTGCCGTGTTCCCTATGAGGTTTTTCGCTACGTTGGCTTGTCATATCACAACACGAAAATGAGGCAACACCCCGAGATTTCTCATGCTATTCTAGCTACTTATTCCTCATTATTGGCCAGTGACATAAAAGTATACGATTTTGTACATTAAGAATTAATGCAAATGTCACGAATGTTTCTTACTCCATGTTTATTGTTCTACTTGGAGCTGCAACTCAACCATCAAATAGTTTTGAAGGAGGATAAGAAGCGGCAAATCGCTGGTTTTATCTTGTATCATCATTTTGCCGTTAAAATCTGTAGGGAACATTCAATAAATGCAGTTAATTTAACGGGAAAACTAAATATCCTGACATTATTAAATGCAGCACGACATGTCTGAACTGAGCGTCCTCTGTCACGTATGCTCTGGCTTGCAATAGCTATGCAAGTCTAACGATTTGGGGAAATGCAATGACGACATAATCGTTAGTGACAAATTGGTGCTATCTGTATACTCAGCCGAACTATTTCGCTATCCAAATAAACAGGCGTTAAAATCGTATAAACTTCCTATTTCAGCATTAATCTTCAATGAACATAAATCAAACGTATCAACATAGACGAAATATAAAAAGAAATAAATAGAATACAAGTTACAGTTCCAGAGCAAGCTGTCCTGCAAGTTTTTATAGCAGTCACTGTAGTAAGCACCGGCAAAACAAACTGCGGCCACGTCACTGCTTGGGTTGTTACCGGTGCCTTCAAGGATACACTGCAGGACAGGGCAAGGAATGAAACAAGAATCTCTCTTCTATGCGGACAAAAGCAACGAAGAGCTCCGCCTCAATGTTTTGCCAAGAACTGCACGACTCACGCCAACTGCGATGCATGCTGCGCGTTACCATGCCACATCTAACAAACTTTGCTTTAGTAGAATTTTTCCAGTGTTCCTCGGAAGATTACCCGAAGGATAACTAGAATTTGAAACAAGAACCAACACCAGGGGCCACGGCTATAAGCTAAAAAAATTGCGCTGCAACTTCTCCACGCGACAAAATTTCTTCTCGCTTCGAATCACCGACATGTGGAACAGCCTCCCCGATGACATCGTTGGCGCTCCAAGTATGAACGCGTTCAAGAACAGACTAGATAAAGCTATAGAAAAATATATGTTCAGATTTGAAATGCCTAGCTCCTTATCGAACCCGGTGGAAGTCTAGTAGCTACTCTAAACTGTCGTCAGTCATGAAAAGATCCAGTCAAATGACACGATATTAGATCTTCTGTGAACAAGGAACGAAAAGATCAAGAATCGGCGACAGGCCACATCAGGCCTACGCTTCAGCGCCGACATCACTATGTTATGTTATATCATAATGTTATATAAAATCTATTGACTGGTATCTGTCGTCGAACAGCCTTATGCATCTCTTTTAATTTTGTTTACTATATCTCCGTCGATGGTCGCCAGAAATGGAGGCGTTCCTTTGCATCCAAGTCCGGTAATTTCAAAGACTGCTCCTGCCAGGGGCTTTGCTTTGAGGACCTCGAGCGGGGTGTCGTGACGCGCGGTGGTCACATACATGACGTCGTACGCAGGGCCGCCCCAACACATCGACGTGATGTTCAGAGCAGGCATCTCCACAGTGCGCACCACAGCTCCATTCATGGGGTCAATGCATGAAATCTGCGAGCATGAATGAAAAATAGAAAATTACTAGGCAATTGAAATATTCAGCTAATAGAAGTACAATATAGAGGTAATATAATAGAGTTGCTTTGTATTCCTATACTTGGAACAGCATAAAATTCTTGTCGGCTCATGTTGAAGCTGATTGTCGAAAACGGTGAGAAATAAAAATATATTTTTACAAAAAAGTTTTTATGAAAAAAACACAATGTTCTAAAAACGTTTTTTGTTATAATTTTTATCAAAAACGTTTATGAAAACGTTTTTTATCGATCGCTCCATGATCGATAGCTCCACCTTGTAGAGATATACTGGTACGTTGGTGGAGTACTTTTCTCAATTCTCTCGGTGTGAACGACATTTTTCTTAATCTATCTGTAGGATCAGTCAAGAGCATGTATGTTTTTTCTGCTTAGCTAATTTTAAAATAAAACCACATTCCTGCCTAATAACATTTTTGAAGGAACAAACTTAAAACTTTGAACATGTAGCAGGTACCTAATGAGAACCGTTCATGAATACTGAACACTAAAGGAAGCTTCATGGTCAGCTGACAGAGATACACGCCGATGTTGCATCAAGAATTTAATAACTCTGAACTTTGATCCAAGATCGTCAGAACAAAAAGAGTTTGATGGCTTGCCTTCATTATTACTTCTTGTGATTGAATTGTAATACGTAGGAATACTGGCAGAGTTGTATCACTTTCTCAAGGCCTAACTCGCGACACGCGTTTTGAGGTAGGGAGCGCCTTTTCTACGCCATAGGCGTCCGAGTCAGCGACTCAACTTCGCTATAAATGTGTACAACCGCGTTTTGCACTACTTACAGTGCATGCAACATAATTCATTTGTGCAGACTAAATGAAGTCCACATCAAACACCTAACTATAGTCGTGTATGTATCTATAGAAACGGATATTTTCAATTATAATACAGCACTACGTTAACGGTATTGAGAGAAATGCATAGCTGAATTATATTCAACAGTTTTTAAATCACACTTATAAATCAATAATGAGACTTGATACAATGAAATGAGCAACAATGTTGAGTTTGAATAAATGGGCAAGTATGCTGAATTATTGGGTCTGAGAATCATCAATGTCTGGAAATCGTTAAACATTCGTAGAAAACGATTTGCTGGAGTAACTCAAGGAAATATATATACATACATTGCTGAAGATTCCTAGGACGTGGAGAAAAATGCTGGCCCGAGGAGCGAAAATTCCAATAATCTTCGGGGGAAAATGTTGCAACCCTTTAAGTGATTTGAGAATATGTAGAATATACAGAATGTTATTCGTCAAAATTGAGAATGAGAATCATATCGGTTAACACGATTGCCTCGGAATCGAATGCTCTGACAGTCTTCCAATGGTCATAAGTCTTTTCGCTATAAATTTGTACAACCGCGTTTTACACTACTTACAGTGCATGCTACATAATTCATCTGTGCAGACTAAATGAAGTCCACATCACACAGTACAGACCTAACTATAGTTGTATATATATCTATATAAATGGATATTTCCAATTATTATACAGCACTACGTCACGGTGTTGAGAGAAATGCATAACTAAATTATATTTAACAGTTTTTAAATCACACTTGTAAATCATTAATGAGACTTGATACAATGAGATGAGCAACAACGTTGAGTTCGAGTAAATGGGTAAGTATGCTGAATTATTGGGCCCGAGAATCATCACCACTGAGAGAATAACCACTGGGCCGAGGGTGGCCCAGTGGTTAAAGTTCAGAAGTGCGCCAGCTTCTGGTCAGAATCGGCAAAAAGGCCGGGCGGTTAAGCACAGCAGAATTGTAGCAGTGAGTTGCGAGACCGCAACAAGCTGTGAATGTTCTGTGATGTTAAGAATCGGCGACAGGCCTACGGCCTAATAAACGCTGACACCGCTATTATTATAAAGTCTGGAAATCGTTAAACATTCGTAGAAAACGATTTGCTGGAGTAACTCAAGAAAATATATATACATACATTGCTGAAGATTCCCAGGACGTGGAGAAAAATGCTGGCCTGAGGAGCAAAAATTCCAATAATCTTCGGGGGAAAATGTTGCAATCCTTAAAGTGATTTGAGAATATGTAGAATATACAGAATTTTATACTTTTTAAGCAATTTTTTAATTGAGAATGAGAATCATATCGGCTAACACGATTGCCTCGGAATCGAATGCTCTGACAATCTTACAATAGTCATAAGTCTCACAGGTGTCATAGATTTTTAAACGCATCCAGCAGGTTTAAATTTGCCATGAACAGTGAGTAGCCAGCACATTAAAAGATCGTAATGTTACAAATGAATGAATAAATTGAGTCATGTTGGTGAATTTAATGATGTTCGCTGGACGTCAAATGTGAGCTGTTCAGCAGACGATGAAGTCACAGGAACGCTATATACTGCAGATGGTAACGGCAGACGTGCGGTACTCAACTGTGTGAACATGCTTGCATGCGCTCGTTATGGTTGTGAGATCACAATCTTGCAAGGATAAGAATTGTTCACGCAGTGAGGTTCACAGTCTACGGTGACGCTGTGGCATTCCAGACGTTACATAATATATAGCGGTTCCAGCGTTTATTAGGCCGTAGGCCTGTCGCCGGTTCTTAACATCGCAGAACATCCACAGCATGTTGCGAGCTTGAACTTGCAACTAACTGCCTCAAATTTTTTTTTTTTTTTTTCTTAACCGCCCGGCCTCCTTGCCGATTTTGACCAGAAACTGACGCACAGAGCTGGGATCGAACCCGCGCCTCTCTGTTCCAATCTTGGTACTCTGAACTTTATCCAACGAGCCACCCTGTGGAGCGCAGCCGTGCACCACCAATTTTGTGCACCAATAAGCCCTGAATTGAACGACTTGGATATCTCCGGATATCCACCAATCAGCCGTGAACCACTGCTTTGTCTTCCTCCGGCCTCGCATAGAACCTGCCGTGCACAGCCAGGCCGCGGATCGAATCTGACTTCCAGGCATCGTTAAATTACGTAATTTTACGTTCACCGCATCTGAGGTTAGGTTTCAGATGGCATAATTATGTTCCAAAATTTATCGTCCTTCGACGCGTGGCCGTTCGAGCGAGGGCTGGTTCGACCCACGGCCTAGATACGGACGGCTTGAAGTGTTGAAGGCTACGTTCCGGAAGGCAGGAATCATGATGGTCCATTACATCCAGGGCAGTGGTGGTCTTCGGCAGGCGACCCCCACCCAGCCCGTTCATATGAATGAATTTTCCAGAATCGTGTTCTCTGATTCGGTCTTTACAACATTTATATATCTTTCAATCACAACACCGGTCCTAATCTTGTTGATAATTAATAACTATGCTTTACGTGATTTTCCTAGACTGGAAGTGATCTTCAGCACCAATTGTCATTTTAATTTTTGATTGGTTGAGACTTTTTCGAGTGCTTTCACTTTCTGAGCTTTAGCGCTAGGTAGTAGTTTTTCTCACTTTGCAGTAGGGAATATCAAGTAGTAAATCAAAATTTTTAATGAAATCAGTTTTGTTTGAACAATATTCTGCCATCATGCTGCTTCTCAATTCTCAATATTTCACATAATAAGTTTTTTATTTAATGCACTTCATGCAGTTTGAAACATGGGATTGATGCCAATTCCCGAAGAGAGGTAAATCTCTGTGTAATTATATCATAATTAGTAGAATTAACAGAAGCTCTCAACAACACATATTTAACAGCGTTCGAACAACACATACATAATGATATTTTGGTAAGTAAGTAACTATTAATACCGAACAATCTCTTAAATACTAATATACGGACAAAAAACGCACTCTTGTCATAAAAGTTTACTGGCCATTGGAGCTGATATTAATCTCTCTATATGAGCCATTCATAGCTGCCTTGGTGCTGCCTTCGCCACAAGAGGGAGGATGGTGATAGAGAGAAACCCCACGAGGCAGCTAGGGGAACAGCAACAAGGAGAAAGGTTGGAGTGGGCTAGCGGGGAAATAATCTTTGTGTGAGGAAAAGATGGGAGAGGCGCCCAGCGCCAGATTCCCTGGGTATGGATATTCCTCACGGAGGAATGGGGGGCTGGATGAAAGTACGAGTCAGAAGGGTGGGCTCTACGGGGAACAGAGATCCTACGTTGGAAATGAAAGCTTCTTGAGGGCGAGGTCCTGTGTATGGGCGAGGAACTACGTAGGGGAGGGGCTATGAGCAGCGCCTCGCAGCAGGTCGCGGTGGAAGGCATCAATGGCGGCCAGTTGAGCGTTGCCCAACCAAACGTGAGGTCGTGTCAGAGTGAGTTGCTCCACCGCCTGCTGGGGGGCCAGCCCGTAAACCTGGGGGAGGGAGACGCTGGTGAGATAAAAGGTTTTTATACTGAAGGTACACTACCTGCTGAGTAATTAACCAGCTTTCAGGAGGCAATAGAGGACTGTTAATGATGTTCAGATTTTATAATTTATTAAATTATATATCAAAAATTATGTCAGCAGTGACATGTGTTTCTTGGCATGTTTAATCTAAATAAAGGAGAAGACCCTACACAAAAGGAGGAGAAAGAAGGAAGAGGGCAGCAGCACCTGCATTCGCTTCGCGTCCTGCCCGCCTTGCAGTGTACGTAGACACGCCCACAGTTACTGTTGTTCTTGCCAGTGTTGCTGTTGCTGTTGTTGCCGTCGGTGCTGGCGTCAGCATCTGAATGAAGAATCATATTGTAATATACAACTAATTTGGTGACAACATAGAAATGTTTGAGAAGGTAGAGTAGCAGTCGGGCTGTCGAGGCGCTCACTAACGCGGCGGGGCGCTCACTAACGCGGCGGGGCGCTCACTAACGCGGCGGGGCGCTCACTTAAATCCACCAATCATAGACAAGAAAATAGAGCGTAAGTACTCACGTTCACTTAGCGAGTTTTGAAACTATGGCCCCTGGGCATTCTCTAGGGGGTGCTGCTGAAGTGGGAGGAGGGAGCATTAACTAAGACAGGAGTGCAACAGGTGGTAGAGGGGTAAGTTATTGATAGAGGAACGCTCACTTAAGGGTCGAGGCTGCAAGATGAAAGCCACGCCTCTGTGCAGTTTTTCCAGGCTGGGGGCCTCAAAGATATCCGTTGTGCTCAGCTGGAGGAACTCCACCCCGTGACTCCCCCACTCCTGAGCGGAGGGGGTGAGAAGGAGTTCGTAGTCTTCATTCATGGAGACCACAGCACGCACCCCCTGCTCGTCCACCAGCTGTGGGGGAGGGAAGGGGGACTTTTGGGCAACGCAGAATATTCTCTTGCAAGGCACCACTACTGATATGGATGACACCAATCATCCAATATTATTCTTGTAAATATCTACATATAGTGATACATTACATTGATTAGTGATATGCAACGATAGAATACAATTAAACGCCAGCGTAGTGAAGATTATACTAGACAAGCTATCCACTATCCAAACTTTTACAGCCTCCACAAAACCCATCCAGTTAAGCCCCAATATAATAAGCCAGTAACCTTCTCATCCATTCATCCCCATATATACCTGCCAACCAGTCCTCTCAAGCATCCAACCAACCCTTCCCCTCCTCCCACCTCCCGGGCCATGCTCCTGAAGGGCAGCGCCCCCAGCAGGACGCGCTCGTCCACGGCGCTGTACCAGGTCCTGGCGGTGACCCTCTCGAGCAGCAGGTTCAGTGCCAGCGTCGGCAGGAAGGAGAGGCGAGCAAACACTCGCCCCATCCTAGGGTGGGTAGAATAGTTGAGCAAAACTGATAAATCAGCGAGTCGTGGGTTCGAACTCTGGCTAATTATATGTTTACGAATCCTAAGTTCAAGCAGACGGTATACCAGCACACGGCACACCACTAATGCCACTGACATGAAGCTGTAAGGGCGCAGCTCCTTTATTTGAAATCCTGATTTCAAGGACCAATTCTTGCGACCCTATTGTTCGGGACTTATTTTAGAGCCCCAAACAATAAGGGCAGGCGACGCCATTGTTAACAGCTGCTCTCTGACATGGCCGCCCTTTGAATATTGTGATGCATATTGTGATGTTTATATGGTGATGTATATCACTTGTGTACATTGTGTGACGGAACTCAGGGTACAATTTTTGTTAGCATAAATATTCAGAAAGCAATAAGCATTAGTTGTGACTGCTAATTATGTCTGTCAGTTTATGGCATCAGAAAAAAGCACATACTAATGATACAGTACTGTGAATACTATATTCATTAAAAAAACCTTATAAATTTAGATTATCTATGAAGAGAATTCTTATTTTATATGCCACTTGCGCACGGCACAGCTGAAATAATCATCACATTACTCATCATGCCACGCACAGCTACATGGCATCATGCCACGCACAGCTCCGTGGCATCATGCCACGCACAGCTACATGGCATCATGCCACGCACAGCTCCGTGGCATCATGCCACGCACAGCTCCGTGGCATCATGCCACGCACAGGTCTGTGGCATCATGCCATGCACAGCTCCGTGGCATCTGTCTCTTATACACATCTAGATGTGTATAAGAGACAGCAATTTAACGTGAATAATAGGCTATAAATGGGACTTTTTATATATAAATATATATATATATAAAATATTCATTTTACATAACTTTACAACTGCATTACGCAAAAACTATTGCATGAACATCCATGGTAGTAGCTTCTGTCTCTTATACACATCTAGATGTGTATAAGAGANTACCGTACAACTGTCTCTTATACACATCTAGATGTGTATAAGAGACAGTGAGAAGGGGGGGCTCACCTCAGAGGCTTGAGCCCAGAAGACATGGCAGGAGGTCTGGGCTACAGAAGTGCAGAAGTCTGAGCAGAATTCATTTCAGAGATCTGTGCAGATGCAGGAGGTGCAGGAGGAAATGTTCTACACATAAGATTATCCCAAAAACTCCAATGACTTAATAATAATAATAATAATAATTATGTCATCCACATGATATACAGGGTTTATTCAAAAAGAATCATCATTCAATTTCGAATCTCTTAATATTAAACATCATTAAAAATTACAAAATACAATTTTTTGCCTGTAAGGGAAACCCCACAATTTGGATCATTTTTAATGTGTTCAATCAGTCCATATTAAAGTGCCCAGCCTATGTCTTTTAATATGCAATATGTAAGTCTAATTTGCCCCAACTGAGTTACCAACTCTGCTGCTGTTTGTTACACAATGCCTTGCACTGCCCATTCTTTTTGCTAACATAGGCTCAAAAATGCAGTCTTTTAATAAATTCCTACATTGAATTAGGCTGGACATTTATTACTGAGTTGAACTCCAAAAATTTTTGGACACAAAATGCATTATTTGGTTCAGATGCCATCTTCAGACAAGTTTGCTGCTGCTAAACCATGCAAAGCTTGACAGCTTTGTATTTCCAACAACACCTTGTTGATACATGTAGCAATAGTGACAAAACAGTTATGATTTCATGAAGCAGGATGATTCATTTTCATATACCCTGTATATAGTGAACATTTTACCTTACATATATCATCCACTTATACAAAATTCCCCAATATGACTACATTATCAACTTGATGTATAAAATCACCATTATAACTAGACCATCAGCATAATATATGAA
Organism: Hyalella azteca; assembly: GCF_000764305.2. Classification (NCBI taxonomy): domain Eukaryota; kingdom Metazoa; phylum Arthropoda; class Malacostraca; order Amphipoda; family Hyalellidae; genus Hyalella; species Hyalella azteca. The sequence continues at coordinate 177,700 of NW_025935919.1, read as the reverse complement.
GTCACTGTTTCCACTACATCATCCACACACATAATTTCAGCTTTATAACTACATATTCTACATGATAATATCACCTTTATTTCTACACCAACCACATGATATATAATCATATCACCACAACATCATCAGAATGATATATAGTCACCATTACCTGCTGGGTAGGAAAGCGGTTCTGGTTGCCAAATTGCTCAACTGTCACTGTGTACTTCCACCCAGCAGTTCACTTCAATATTTAAATCTTCACATGCATAAAATTATAGAGTTTTTTATTTATAAAGCATTAATTCCCTGTTGATAAAAAAAGGTTGCATTAATAATACATAGCCCAGATTATGGTGCACATTAATTTATATGTCCAATAAAATATTATGTTATAAATTGAAAAAGGTCTCTAGGGAGGCAAGCTGACCTTCAAAGTCCATCTAAGTCTATTCAAGCTTATTAAATTTTTTATAATTTCTTATAAGTTTTATCAATTGATTAAGTTTTATCAATTGATTAAGTTTTGTCCATTGATTTCTTTTGAGTATCCTATATTTTTACATTTCTTCAATTTATTTCAAGTTCATTCAATTATTTTCACATAGCTGTCAATCTCATCAAGTCCCCAGTTTATTCAGAAAGGAAGAAATACAAGGCATGATTATAATTATTAAAAAATCTCTCACTACCCTTATTCTGCCCATATTTTCCTACTGGTCATTGATATGCTTTTTAAACAAGTAATAATCTAGATATCTTAGCCCTGATCATCATGAGTGTAAATATTATGCCATACAAAGCTCCAACATATTGAAAGACATTTGATTCACCCAAACAAGGACATTCTAGGTACTGTTTCTGAGTAGGGAGGTCATGTCACAGGTAAAATAAACTTGTCACCTTATTTCACTGAGTTTAGTTAGACAATCAAGGTAAAAGTGAAGATGAATCAAGTACAGGTTCTATTAAATGATCATTTTCAAATGCATTCAAGAACAGACTAGACAAGGCCATGCAGGAGCATATGTTTAGTATTGAAATGCTTTGTATCCTACAGAACAACTGAAATCTTGAAGCAATTTTAAACCTACCGTCCATTGAAAAGATTTGATCTAAAGGCAATTCTAATCAAGAAAAGTACAAGAATCAGCGACAGGCCTACCCAGGCCTATTCTTCAATGCCAAAGATACTATACTATACTATACTAAATAATACATAACACAGTGTTTGAATTAAAGAGAAAATGTTGAAATTATTCAATCTTTGATTTATATGGGCCTTTGTAAATAGAATAGAAGTGTCGGCACTGAAGAAATAGGCCGTCTATTTAGGTCTGTTGCCGATTCTTGAATTTTTTGTGACTTGATTCACAAGGGATCTGGCCTTTGGAACCCGATCTTTCCATAACTGACGATTGATCGAGATAGCTGCTGGACTTATTGCCTGGTCCGTAATTTGCTAGGCATTTTGAGACTGAACATATGCTCCTGCATAGCTTTTAACAAAGTAAGCTAAACATTGATCAATCCGTAAAAAAATTACTTGGAGGAGGCCCTTTCTCACTCGAGTCACAGGTGAAGGTAATCAAAACCACCACAGACTACCTTTTAGAAATTAATGCCTCAAGCAAATGTAGCTTACTAAATAAAGTTTACTATATTTGACCTATCTCAATGCTGTTCATTTGTCTTATTGAACTTCTACCTGTAATCTCTAACAATCATGAGCAACTACAAATAGCTCTCTGTGGAACTAACTTCATCCTAACATTCAACAAATGCACCACTTGGTGCATCCCTGTGTTTAAGTATAGGTGCTCTGTGCAGATCAATTAAATACTGTAATGACAGCTTATCTGGGCTGTTATCCTGATATTTTTTCCAATGACAGGAGATTACTGAGACAATGACAGACATGACTTAGGACCTCAATGAGGTCCTCAGTCATGTCTGCATTGGAGGTGCCAGGAGGACAGCAGAGTTAGGTTGGCTGGCAGAGATTAAGGAAGTTATGGGGTTGGGGACCTGATAAGGAGCTGGATCTGGACAAATAGTGTGGCAGTGGAGGCAGGTTGGGAGCAATCTAATTGCAGGGTCTCTCTGGTTAGTTCAGTGACAATTTTTGTTATATTTGACTTATCAGTTTTGGTACAGAGGGCAATAATCTTCGACATGAGTTCAATAAATTCAGTTAGAGTGAGACTCTGCAGCGTAGAAGTTGCAGGGTCATTGGTCAGTGTTCCACTGGTCACAGTATTGATTGCCTGAGGATGTGTAGATTTAACTTTCTGAGCCCAGGTTTTGAATTCAGCAGTTGGAGTGGAAGATAGAGGAGAGTCAGGAGACTGACAGATATTTGTACCAGAACTTAAGACCTCATTGATTTGCCAAACATTTTTTTTAGACAACTGCTTCACCATCTTCATGGCATCATGATAGGAGACTCTCAGCTCATCCCTGGTTTTCTCCACAGCCTGGGCCTCCTTCATGAACCTACATCCCCCATAGTTAGCAGTGTGCTGGCCACCACAGGTGCAAAAGAGGGGGGCTTCCTTTTGCTGAACAGTCTTTCCCATTGTGTGCACCACTGCATGGGGCATTTTTGCAACTAATGGCATTGTGGTGATATATTTGACATTCAAAACACTGCCAAGGCTTGGCAATGTAGGGGCTTACTTGGAAGCGCTGATACTCGAGGTAAATGAATGCTGCCAGTGTGGTTGAGTTGAACGTGACTTTAAACATTGGTGTCTTTGTTTTCTCTTTCCTTTTCAGAATTCTTTCTGGAGTGGCATCGCTGTGTCCAGGTCCAGCAAGAACTAAAGCCTCACCAAGGTCCTCATTCAAGACATCTTCACCCAGCAGTCCAATGACACCAACAGATCTAACAAGATTGGCAGGAAGGTGACACTTTATGGTCCATGATGCAAGTCAATTGAAAGGATTGATAGGTATTCAACAAAGAGGCCATCCCAGTTCCGAGCTCCCTCTTAATGGTAACAACAAGAATTTTGCAGCCAAGATTCTTGCTAAACCCAGCAATGCCTGCTCTGCCAAAAGGTGAGTCAGCCAGGGTCAGATCATAATCATTTGAGAAGAATTCATCAACTGGATGGGTCTCTGCAATTGGCTCAATGATAATGACTTTTCCAAACAAGTTAGGAGCAGCAGACTCTGTCTCCTGGATAGGTTTGACAGAGACTCTAAGGTTGGTGATAGTTTTAGTGACAGCAGTTCTTTGAGCAGGAGTCAGCAGGCTCTCACCATGGTCAGGAAGATGTGCCAGGTGCGCGGGAATTTATTTTGTCATTTTAACGACCTGCGCAGTGCGCCGTACTATGCTGGTAAAAAATGCACCGTGCGCCGTACTTTAGAAAGCTAAAATAGTTCTACTATTTTAGTCGACAATATACGCGAGTATATTGACTACGCGAGTAGAACTGACAATAATAAAATGTAAGACATGTCCGGGTTACTTCTGACTCTTCCGCTTGTCCGCCTTGTCGGATAAGGAACGTACGGTAATCGTAAACTGCGGCTATTATACATAAGAAATGTAAACAGACGGTGTAGGTGTTCAGTGTTGCCATATGACTTTGGAGAAAATTTCTTCTAAAATAAAGTTCTAGACACGTTGGTTAACTAAATACTTGACTGAATCTTGATCATTACAAACAAAAGGCCTGGAAAATTAAAAAAATCCATCAAATAAAAGACAAAAAATATCTATCAAAAAAGAGACATCTAAATAATTCTTTTACAAATCTAATGTACTAGTTTAAAATTGAAACATTTTGTCCACAGTCCACTTTTGATCCACCTTTTCATTTATAGTCACCTAGTCATTCACTTGGCAAAGCTGCCAGAGCACTGTGGCAATGGGAAAGCTTTTTAGCTTGGATGGAAAGCTTTTTAATAAGTGAACTTCCATTCTTAAAATTCCAGCCTGATCATCGTACATGTGTAACGTTGGAGACTCTGGATTTTTTAGAAGTGTTGCCTTTAAAAAGTAATTTTTAAACGCATATTATTTTATTATTAGTCATTATTAATAGTTGAAAAGTGTAGTCTTGAAATACCAATTGTTCCAACTTCTCTTCCAGTTTCTCTTCGAAGAGCTGGTGCTTCAGAATCATTTCAGCGACGTCAGTTGTGCGCAGTTTCAGTTCGACATGACTAAAGCTTTGTTTCCAATGTTCATCAAATTCACTGGCAAACCAGAGTACCATTTCCCAATGTATCGAGACATTTCATTATGATAGTATTTCATCATTGCATTAAGTGGTTTTTTCAAACATGTACATTTGGGTGCAAGTTAGTACCTAATTAGCATACTAAGCAATTTTGGCAAGATGTTTAAAGATAAGTCATCTTTGTGATGAAATGTTAAGGTAATGAAATGTCTCGGAAGATTACATATCAGGGAACCTCTATGCCGAATGAGATATGCTGTGCCTGGGTGTGCCGAGTGTGGTCTGGTGTATCGAGGGTTGTCTGATATGCCGAGTGTGATGTAGTGTGCTGTGCATTTTTAAACAAAGTGTGTAGTGTGCTGTGCACACTACACACTACTAACTGTAGCGATCGGTGTGGTGTGATGTCCCTGGGTGTGGTGTGCTTGGTTATGTTATAATGAGCTTCTATGGTTCATTGTGCTTATAAATGAAGAACTTTTTTTCGTGGTTGATTTTGTGACGCATGATTTGTATTTTCTGACGTAATTTGTTTGTGGGCAGCAAATAGTGCAAGGCCCCGTGCGGGGCATGACGTGCGAGTAGGAGGTGCGTTGTACGTCCATCTNAGTGCAATAAATAAATAGGACCTAGCAATAATAAAATAATAATAGCTAATGATTTTGTCACAACGAGGCTATGCAATCACCAACGAAACATCTTGAGTTGACTCATTAGTCATTAACTGTCATTATGCAGGATATTTGGGTTTGAATGGTAGCTACTGAACTGTCCAAGCTAAAATTTTTGTGAAATTACATCTGTGTGAACAATGATTTCTTCAATCAAACAAAGATACATTATACACAAGCACTGCAAGATTCCACACCTACTGAAATTGTGTGATATTAGAGCTGTGATATTTCTGAAAAGAAGAAGGACTTCTCCCAAGTAGCTCATTCCTAAGGCTTTTTCCTAATTTCTTCAGTAAAAATAAGAATAAAGCCATTGTCACTTGCAATTTATTAAAGTCACATGAGGAACAATTTTTACCTGCAATTCTAAGATAGTTATGTCTAATATTTCAGTTTTTTGCAGATTCTGTAACCAGACTTTTTTTGCACCATTTTGTAGAATGGTAGTACCTAATCCAGTTAGGTATGCTTATTTGGAATATTAGGCAGATTGGCATAATTTTCCTTCAACGAAGGGTAAAAGCAATCATTTCACACATGATTTTAAAAAATTGCATGTTAAAATAAGCCTTATTTTTTATTGAATAAATTTGGAATGGGTAAAATGGGTAAAATTGGCCAGATTCACAGGCACTTTTGCCCAATTTTCTGCTTCAAAGGACTTGATATCAAACTTGAAGAATAGTTCTAAAAAATTTCTTCTCTGCCACATGGCATGAACTATATTTACTTTTTGAACCTCAAGTCCTGCTAGTAGAGCTATCATGCCATTCCTAAAGCCATAGTGGCAAACCAGAGATTTTTTAGAATCAGTTCATTTTTAATTTCCTCATTTACTCAAGATTTAAGCTTATTTCCTACAAGACTTAAAAATGAACTTGAGGGAGTCTAAAAAACTCTCTGCTTTGCTACTATGCTTAAAGGCACAAGATTCCTGCTAGACGAATTATATCCTGCCATGATTAATTGCAAATGTATGTAAAGAGCAGTTAACCTCAGAGCATTGTGCCACATATTATTTAACTTTTCTTCATCAGTAATAGAATATATTCAACATTTCAGAGAGATTTTGTCAATATAACAGCATTTTCAGGTATTGAAGTTTGCATCCTAGCACAAAAATTAGATTATAAAACTGAAATAATATTTCCTAGCATTGAAATTTTTTTTGACATGAATATTTTTTGCTTAATATCAGTGTAAATTATGTAGAAGCACTCAAGGCCTAATCAATATTATCTTTATTTTCAGTAAAGTGGTGCTTCCTCTCACAGTGGAGGAGGTGAGTTCACTTAGAGCTGCTAGGACATTTCTGAGTGATCATTAGACCTCATAGCAGCTAGTGGACTACACGTCATGTCCTATATTGTAAAGCATAAGACAGAACTGGGCACTGCAGATATTGCTGACAAATTATAAAGACTTAATCTTTTGTTCATGAAGCTTGGTAACTTGACTATAGTATAAGTCACTTTAATTTTGCTCCTCCCTGCCCCAATCCCCACTCTAATTCTACTCCATCCCCTGCTCCACTCCCCACTCTAATTCTGCTCTACCCCTGTCCCACTCCCCACTCTAATTCTGCTCCACCCCCTGTCCCACTCCCCACTCTAATTCTACTCCATCCCCTGCTCCACTCCTCACTCTAAATCTACTCCATCCCCTGCTCCACTCCCCACTCTAATTCTGCTCCACCCACTGTCCCACTCCCCACTCTAATTCTGCTCCACCTCCTGTACCACTCCCCACTCTAATTCTGCTCCTTAACTTCAAAATTTGCTTGCATTTTTTCTATTGCACATTTTGGATCTAAGTATCACTGCAGTGCCATCAATCATGTCAGAAAGAATACATAATAGATTACCTATAATTATATTTATAATCAAGTTGAATGGTTTACTTCAGTAGAATTTCTGGATTGTCTAATGTCACCAACTCTCCTTCCAATCCTAAAATGTTTGAAGTCCTATCAAATTACCAAGAAAAGGCTCAATTAGGTCTTGAATTTTATTTCTATCGTGCCGATATCATTATGAAAAAACACATTTGAACTTTATTCCTCATGTTTGAAGCTGATTGACAGGCAGTTTTTGCAAGTTCATTATTATTTCAACTCTGATAATTCTCATGAAGTTTGAATGTGAACAAACAACTGGATAATTAGTAAATTTACAGTTTTATAGAATTTGGAATTCAAATAATTACAAAATTCTCTTATAAATGTCCTTTGCTGAGGCATCTACAATCTTTCTTGTGTATTTCAGTATCAAGTGGGGCAGCTGTACAGCGTAGCTGAGGCAAGCAAGAATGAAACTGGCGGGGGTGAGGGCATCGAGGTGCTCAAGAATGAACCGTACACAGACCATCCTCTGCTTGGCGGCAAATACACTTCTGGCCAGTACACTTATAAGATCTACCATCTGAAGAGGCAAGTGTCAGTACACTTATAAGATCTACCATCTGAAGAGGCAAGTGTCAGTACACTTATAAGATCTACCATTTGAAGAGGCAAGTGTCAGACAATCCTTCATGAACTTCCAACAAGGTTCATTCTATGAACTTCATTTTCTTGCTATCAAACAAGGTCATTTCGTTCGGGAAGTTGCTTGTCATTTTTTGACTATTTTTTTCTATACTTGCCTTGCTTGACTATTTGTCTCTTTTCTATTCTACATTGTTGAATTAGTTATTTGTCAACCAGAATTAAAAAATCCCTGAATACTTTTTTTATGCCCCAGTGTTTATTGAAATTTCCTGATAAAAATAGCTGTTTGTGACTAACAAGATGGATCTTTATTTTTGCTATTTCAGTAATAATAGTGTTGACGCAGAGACTCTTATTATATATAGCAAAACTCTTTATTTTCCACTGTAGCTATTTGTGAGAGTCTTCCTCTATGAGCATCTCAGTTGTAGAACAAGAAAGATTATAATTTAAATTCAATTGATCAACTGAATCAAACACATCAACTGGAAGCTGCCAAAATTTGTTCCTGTTTTTGCACAATTTAGCTGGACAAAATAAATGATCTCTGCTAGGTTGCTGCAGTAATTTCTGTACAATGTACATCTGTTATTTGGTGTGCAGCAAAGTAAGAGGCAAGTGTCAGTACACTTATAAGATCTACCATTTGAAGAGGCAAGTGTCAGTACACTTATAAGATCTACCATTTGAAGAGGCAAGTGTCATTACACTTATAAGATCAACAAGGTTCATTCTATGAGCTTAATTTTTTTTTGCTGTCAAACCAGGTATTTCATTCAAGATTTAGCTTGTCGTGCTTGGCAATTTTTTTATATGCTCGCCATGCTTGACATGTGATCTTTTCCTATTTTTGCCATTGGTAAGTGAGTTATATGTTGACCAATCATTGTATAATTTTTTGATACCCTGGTGTTTTATTGAAATTTCCTGATAAAAATTGCAGTTTGTGAATAATATCTGGATTCTTTTCTGCTATAATGCTGAGGTCTTGCCCTGGGAGCATCTCAGTTGTAGAACAAGATTGATTATAATTTAATTGCAATTGATCAACTGAATCAAGAACACATCAACTGAAAGCTGCCAAAATTTCTTCCTTATTTGCACAATTTAGCTGGACAAAATGTAAGATCTCTGCTAGGTTGCTGCAGTAATTTCTGTACAATGTACATCTGTTATTCGGTGTGCAGCAAAGTTCCAGCATTCATCCGCATGATGGCGCCTGAAGGTTCCCTGGAGGTGCATGAGGAAGCCTGGAATGCCTACCCATACTGCAAGACTGTCATCACGGTCAGTTGCTCTGCCTGTATGTCTTATTGTGCAGTTAATGCACTTGTTAGTTCATCATGTGCTGACGTGATGCCTCTTACAGGCTAGTCTCAAGTATGCCCTTGAAAAATGTGAACTTTTTCTTGATTATTTTTCAAGACTTGACATTTCAAAAATATATTTTTTATTACAATCAATTTCCAAATTATCAAGTGATTTTTATTCTTTCACATGACCAATTTTTACCCAAAATTTCCTTTCCTCGTGTCAGATTTAAAGTGAATTCCTGATCATATATTATTTGTGAAAGTTTAAACTATGAACAAGAATACATGAACATATTATGTTTTACTTCCTTCCATTCAGGCTAGCAGCTCAGCTGCCAATGTTAAGTTTTCAAATATCAATTATCAAGCTTCTATTTATTGTTATAACTTCACTATGTCTTTATTTATCCAGGTATTCCTGATGTCACTCAAACCCTTCTGTCTGACCTAAGGGGTCTGAAATATTGTGTGGATCCCTCCCATCTTTTCCAGAGCTCTTGGGGATAATCTTCATTTGATTCTAATTCCCCAGAATCCAGGCTACATGAAAGAAAGCTTATTTAATCTCCATTTGATTCTTTCAATTCTAATTCCCCAGAATCCGGGCTACATGAAAGAAAGCTTATTTAATCTCCATTTGATTCTTTCAATTCTAATTCCCCAGAATCCAGGCTACATGAAAGAAAGCTTATTTAATCTCCATTTGATTCTTTCAATTCTAATTCCCCAGAATCCAGGATACATGAAAGAAAGCTTTCATATCACCATAGAGACGCTTCACGCTCCTGGTAAAGGTGAACTGACTAACGTGAGTGCAGCAAATGCATGCATACACAAATACAACTCTTTCTTGTGGACGTTTTTTTGTATAACATTTCTTTTGTATGTACAAGCTTCTCGTGATACTCATTTGCTGTAGGTATTTAAATACGCTGCATTATTTCTTCCAGCAGCGGCAGCAGTAATGCTTGCTGCTCGTCTGGCTTATTTCAGTTTGTGCGTGCTGTAAAATGTATTTTTAACTGAATAAAGTTTTTTGTCTATGTTTTGACATTTAGTTTGCACAAAATGTACATGAATTGCCGTTTTGTCCGTGTTTTGAAGCATGTGAAAATGTTGCTTAATATTTTCCTCGTAGCATACAGTATTGTGCATGTGGACATCACTTGTATGTATCACATTTGGACCTGTTAACCTGCTACCCAATAAGCATTTCTTGTATATTTACCTCAGGTAAATTAATTATTATTAATTATTTTTATTGCCAACTCTTTTACGGAGGACAGGCTGCTGTACAGTTTTGCCGTGGCTGCATGCTTACTAACTTCCTCTCTTTCCAGTTCTCTTGGTTTGCTCGATTTTGTGTTGATTTTGCAGCATGTTTTATGACGATGCAATTTACTTACAATCCTCTTCCAATGGTCCTGTTTCTCATAGGATCCTTGTTTGATGGAACTTGGCAGCAAAATTTTGATTCCTGTTGTCCTTGGTTTTGAATTTTTTTTCATATCCTGGCACATATTCAGGCGAAATAATTTTTTTTAAACATCAATTAAGTTGTGGCTTGTTGTTTGCATGCTCTCCCTCCTTTAAATCGTACCAGTTGCACGTCCCAGGTAGAAGCTGCAGAATATCGTTTTAATTTATTTGCATGGAGCAACATGAAGCTTTATGTCAAGTATCACAGTTTATTATTAAATGGTTTGCTTGCTTGTGTTGGCTGAATCTCAGAACCCTGGATACATGAAGGAGAAGTTCACCATCACGGTGGACACTCTGCACCTCCCTGGCAGAGGAGAGCTCGAAAACGTGAGTGACAGCACTACCGTAACTGGTGGATGACGGAACCCTGTGTGCTGCTAGTGGCAGCACGGCTGTAACTGGTGGATAACAGCAGTCTGAGTAATATGCCGCTAGTGGCAGAACGGCTGTAACTGGTGGATAACAGCAGTCTGAGTAATATGCCGCTAGTGGCAGAACGGCTGTAACTGGTGGATAACAGCAGTCTGAGTAATATGCCGCTAGTGGCAGAACGGCTGTAACTGGTGGATAACAGCAGTCTGAGTAATATGCCGCTAGTGGCAGAACGGCTGTAACTGGTGGATAACAGCAGTCTGAGTAATATGCCGCTAGTGGCAGAACGGCTGTAACTGGTGGATAACAGCAGTCTGAGTTACCGGCTGCTGCAATTCAATGAATGCCAGTTTGCCTTGCCACATTTCTCAATGAGTTGACACTCGTATTAAAATTCAGACACCCACATGCTGTCAGTGGCATGTAATTTCTGCTGATATTGTACCCCATTTTACCTAATTACATGGAATTACATGGAATACTTAATGAACTTTTCTACAATTGAAAATGTTTAAAATTTTTTAAAGTTGACACTGTCACTATAAGTATCAGGCTCGAGCAATAACATTGAAGCTTCTTTCATTTGAAACCTACCATTATAATCATGCCTCTCACTACTGAGCTCGACTTCAGACTTCCAGTACATTTATTATGAGGACTATAGTTACTGAGAACTTAGAAGTCGTGGTGCTAGGGTGAGTATCCTGCACTCAGCGCTAGTGAAGAAGTGTGCTGGTGAGACGTCGTGGNAAGCAATAACACTGAAGCTTCTTTCATTTGAAACCTACCATTATAATCATGCCTCTCACTACTGAGCTCGACTTCAGACTTCCAGTCTATTTATTATGAGGACAATAGTTACTGAAAACTTAGACATCGTGGTGCCAGGGTGAGTATCCTGCACTCAGCGCCAGTGAAGAAGTGTACTGGTGAGACGTCGTGGTGCCAGGGTGAGTATCCAGTCTTTAAGTACATGTAGTTCACTCAGCTGTAAAGTGAACACTTCCATGTGATGGGCTGGCTAGTGAGGGATCGCTTCCTACGAGCAGAAGTAACCTACAAAGAGTGTGTATAGTATTTTTATGTGATTCTGCATTTATCAGCTACGGTATTGTATGAAACTTTTGAGGAAGAGCTATTGGACTGTAAATAAAGAGTTACGTTTTGTTGAAACTGTAAACATTTGTCAAATGGTCATCTGGTATGGAAGTTAATGTTTGTTTTGTTTGTGTTTGATACTAACACTTGCATGATAATTTAAAGTTAAAATAAAAACCCAGAGCTTCATTAACACTTAATATCGTTATTCTTCCTTAGTTCATACTAATCATTGCCTCTGGTGCTCTTGCTTCAGTCCTGCTCTAGTGGCTCGTTTGTCTGTAGTCTTCCTTTCATCTGAATTTCTATGTTGGAAAATAAGTCTTTATTGAATAAATAAATTACGACCTTTCTGAAAATCTATTTTTGATGTTGTGAACTTTTAACTTCATTCCATTGAGTTGCAGCTTGAGTTATGGATGTTCTTGTAGAATTTTAGAAAGAATTTTAAATTAGAAAGTTACCTTACTCCTGAATTGAAAACTTTATTCTTGCATGAATCAGTTTTTTAAGTTTGTTTCTGTTATGTCATGACTAAAAACCAATTTTGATGAGAAACACATACCATTGAAAAAGTGCCATATTTTCATAGGCTCTTTATTATTTTTTGTCATGTGCTTGAGATTTATTAAAAATACATTTGTTGATGCTATATACCTTAGTTTGCTTTATTATACTTAACAATGATAAGTCAGTGGAAAAAGAAACTTCTCTAGCCCCTGACCCAATTGATAGAGATAAAAGATGATTAAAGTACCTTTTAGAATTTAAATGAAAATGAATGTGTCAATATTTGTTATACTATGGTATGAATAATTGTATCAAAAAGAGTCATGTTCTTCATTTTGATGAGCAAATAAAGTGTGCCCAGTTCTAACTCTACCACTTCAGCTCAAACAACTAATGGTATCCCATTTTGCTCACTAATTATCTACCGTGCAATAATTAATTTATATCTTATAATTAGTACCAAGTGCATTAATAATATTGCCATCAACACGCAGGCCCACGAGTTGACAGGTGAGCGGTTAAAGCTGCGCGAGGTCATCATGATAGACATCGCTAACGACCCCGTGAAGCCTGCAGACTACAAGCCCCAGGAAGACCCCACCAAGTTCAAGAGTCAGACCACCGGGCGAGGGCCGCTAGTGGGCAAGGACTGGCAGGATAAGGTGATCTCTTAGCGCCTTGAATGGCTTGAACCTTGCAGTGCGTGAGTGAAATGATGGATAACTTGCTCCGTGCAGTGGAGTAACATTCCACTGCTGTGGAGTAATATTCCACTGCTGTGGAGTAACATTCCACTGCTGTGTGGTAACATTCCACTGATGTGGAGTTGATTATCTCATGATCTTCATCCCCAATACCATTCTTGTCTTGATTAATTTTTGTCTACCAACTTTATCTTTCAACAACTTTATTTTTATCTATCATATCTTTCATCTTTTAGTCATATAGAAACCAATAGCATTTATGTCCATTATTTTATCCACAAAAAAGATTTAACATCACACTTATCTTAGTTTACCCAGTGCTACCGAGCTTGAACTGTAAGACAAGTTCACTAGCAGCTGTGATGGGGCACAGCTTGTATTAGTTCAAGTGATAATGTTAATAATGAGTTGCTGTATCAGGTTATTAATGAGTTGCTGTGTCAGGTTAATAATGAGTTATGCGTCAGGTTAACCCGGTGATGACGTGTTACAAGTTGGTCACGTGCGAGTTCAAGTGGTTTGGTCTGCAGAACAGAGTTGAGAAGATCATTCAGGATGCTGAGCGCAGACTCTTCACCAACTTCCACAGGTCTGCATCTTATGCTAATGGACATTTATAAACCTGGATTATAAGATCACCTTTTAATTTAATATTGGCAAAATGGTGTTTTATTTCTTCAGCGCCTTTGAGACTGATTATTGAACTAGGGATAATTGTAGAAATACACTGCCTGTATTGACGTGTAATAGGCAAAACTAGTTCATTATCGACCTTCCATTATTTTCTGTGATGTATCATATCTAATACTGTTGGTGCGACACATGTTGTGTGCAGAAGTTTATTGATCAGGATGTTTTCTCATTCATATTGCAATATTAGTTTGTGAACAATTATGTCGATCAGGATATTTCCACACATTAACATTCTTACAACCATCACCCAAATCAAGTTTTGCGTGGTTCTAGAACACCTGCGGTAATTAACGCTTTGTAATGATGGGCCCACTTGAGAATTATAGAAGCAAAATGGCAAGTGGCCGTCCAAATGTGCCACTGGGCTCTTTAAGGCCTGGAGTTAAGTGTTTGGCAAATCAATCAGATTTGGTCATCAAGGCCGTACTTGCAAAGTTGGCGGAAAATTGTCTTTGATTTGATAGGTTAGCGTAAAAACCATCATTGATTGGCTGACAAAGTTGTAATTATCTTTGATATTACAGCTCTCATGAATTGCTTTCGTCGCCAGGCAAGTGTTCTGTTGGATCGATCGATGGCATGGCCTCACCATGGAGGACATACGGCGACTGGAGGACAAAACCAAAGAGGAGCTTAGTGAGGTAAGCTGGTCTGAGAGTGGTATGCTGTGCCGAGTGCGGTAAGCTGTGCGGGGTGGCCGAGTGTGGTCTGGTGTGCCGAGTGTGGTCTGGTGTGCCGAGTGTGGTCTGGTTGCCGAGTGTGGTCTGGTGTGCCGAGTGTGGTCTGGTGTGATGTGCCTGGCTGTGGTGTGGCGTCCCTGGGTGGGTGTGGTGTGTCTGGGTATGGTACAATGAGCTTATTTTGTTCTAAGGCAAGTTCTTTGTGCTTATGAATGAAAAACATTTTTCGGGGTCGATTTTGTGACGTCTGGTTTGTTTCTGACGTAATTTGTTTGTGGGCAGCAAATAGTGCAAGGCCCCGTGCGGGGCATGACGTGCGAGTAGGAGGTGCGTTGTACGTCCATCTCTTCTGCCTCAACTGAGTCCTGCTGCTAGACCACGACCTGCTGCAGGAGCAGCGTGTGCATCACGACCTGCTGCTGGAGCAGCGTGTGCATCATGACCTGCTGCTAGAGCAGCCTGTGCATCACGACCTGCTGCTCTGCCCTGGTTACTCTTACTTCGTATCTTCAATCATGCAATCCTACTCCACACGGACAAGCCTCACCACACCGGCATTGCCTATCATTCCACTTACTGAGCGTTTACCATCACTCAATTTCATGGCATCTTATTTCCCGTTACCAACTTTTCCCCTCGCCCCTGAATTATTCCTCACTCCTGCACACATCAGTATTACCGTTGTTGCCCATTAATTTGCATCATAATGTCAGCTGCCTCCACTTGCCTTAATAACTCAAAGGCAAGTTATTAATCATTTACATCCTCCCTATTCCTATTTCATGGTATTTGTGACCCCCTCTTACGGGATAAATACTTAATGTCTACATTGAGCAGCGAATTGTTCTGGATGCTCATTCATTTAGTAGATCATTCCGTAAAAACTCAACTCCATGCAGAGCTCTTTGAGTGTCATCAATTGATATTTGATTTGTTTTTATTGAAATTGTGCAAGAACTGTGGCTGTTTTGTGCATGAGGACTAACGATGTAATCTTTAACAAGATTGTAGTCGCTTCTGTTTTGCTCACGTTTTATCGTTGCAAGCTTGTCCAAAATATGGTAAAATTTAGTGGCAAACGAGGAGACAAATCACGTGAAACTGTTTTCCAGTATTTTCATCTACTTGTAACCTTCCAACTAGAAGCCCCATAGTCGCACTAATGAACTTCTTTACCGAAATTTGATGATCTCACCTCAAGCCCACTAAATTATGCCTTCTAACGTGAGAAGCAACATTCAACTCCGCAAAGCATCTACCCTCGGGGTCCTCAGTGCGGCCTCGCAAGAAAGGTACCGTTATCTTCTTACAAATATTGAATACCACTTCCATGGCACTCATGCCTAGAGATCTTTAAATGTGAATAAGATCATTTTTGGACCCAGAAATATACATTCTGTTATCTTCCGCGTATAAGTTGCAATATCTATGTTTTGCCATTCATTTCTTTTAAATACGCTGTATCACTTAGTTAGATCTTGGCTCGATAAAAAATTGTAATCCGTTTTTGTCCCGCGGAGAAATGTTCCCTATTAACCATTGCCCCTGTTTCGTTGGTGATTTTCGAGTTGGCCGAACCTTCAATTCCTAATGTGGCATTTGCCGCTTGTTTACTCATGTTCTATTGCTGGCCTGTCCTGTGGAAATACCTGGCCACTGAGATATTCTTGCCTGGGCCACGCTTCTTGCTTGGGCGACCGTAGTCTAATTTTGAAACGTTACTAATTATGGTAGCTTTAATTGTGGATCAATGATACCTGCTCCTCCTGAACATTTTCCCTCCCTTTCCACAAGAATTCATTGTTCAGTTTCTTTGGTTTGGATGCTTGTTTGTTCGATAATCGTTACAAAAGCTCCAACTGTATTTCTTGTTAAAACCAAATGTATTTCAATAGCTGAATGAATGATGCCTGCCGGCGGGATAGAACGAGCTCTTATTTATATTCAAATTTTTTATTTTGAGGATAAACTTTTGTTCCCTTTTTAAGTTAGGTAAATACAGGAGGGTAAACAAATTATTACTTGAATTTTCGACTACAACATTTATTGACAGCCGGGTTCTGGCATCCGAGTATTGCTGGTAGACACGTTTGTTTGTTTTTCGAGCTCACACATGAATACATTGTTCACCGTGCATTGAGTTACTTTCGTTGAATAAAAGCCCCGACGATGATAAAGATTCGTTTAAGTTTGTTGTTCCGCTCATCTGCAGGAGCCTAATTTCCTGTCACATGGGTGCCTGAGGTGTACAGAGTTTACGTAATATTGACGAACAATACTTGCCTAAAATTGTTTAAAGTTCATAAAAACAATCGGTAGGATGACGAACTAGCAATCTGTGCATCTGCAGCACAGGTCACGTGTACATAGAATACATAGTCTATGGCTGCTTGTCATTCACATGGTGAACATCTGTTCTCATCATCAAACAACCAATTCACGAACCAATATCTCACCTAGTTTTGATTTTATTTTTCGTAAATTTTATACATATGCTGACTACAAAAACTTTTTTCTAAGCATTGGTTTATTTCATCTCTGTACATGATTTAGATGGAGGTTTTGTGTGAGGGAACTTCCACGAATGTCCGTGAGACAACCTGCCTATTTAGCTTACTTTGAGAGATTATGTGCTAAATTGTTGCATTGCTTGATGGTATCGCTGCATGTGGAAGTTAAGATCAACTCTAATTTTTTCTTCTCATAGACAGTGACAAACGTGAACTACTTCAAGCAGGGCTCCCACATTAATCTAAGTTCAAATTGTTTCTGTAAAAGCCGTTCACATACTACAGTTCTTCTCTAGGAATACTCAGCTAGGATATCCTTTCTGTGGGCGCTATACTTTGTCTGGTTTACTTGAGTGTAGCGGCAACCTGGAAGAACTTGTGCCCCATGCACTCAAGTGAGAGCCTCGTGAATACGTTTTCTTATTCTCGGGCACGCAAGGTAACGCCGTGTAAACTTATGACTGCAGACGTGTTAGTGAGAATCTATTGATGTTGTGAACTGAAAGAGGATGTGTGACAGGAAGACTCGTTAATATGCATTACTTTTTGCTGTAAAATTTGACTCATTTTAGTTGAGCACCTAAAAATAATTAGAATTACTGGTGTGTTGCGCTGCCTACTCTATATCTTGCGTTGTGAAGTATACGATAATGGGAGCCGGTGAACAACATGTCTTATCGAACGGGGCCGTGTTGAGGTTGTGCGCGTATCAGTTGTTCGATAATCTGAAAATTTCCTTTTTGGAATTCAATTTTATTTATGACCCGTAGAGTTTTCTGGCCATATGTAGTATTTTAGGAGTAGCTTTGGGTTTGTTTGATAGGGAAAAATGGTGGACTTATGTGTTTGAATCGTTAACTTGCTCTTCAGAAGCTTCTTGTTGATGCAGTCTCAGCAACATATATTTCTTGCCAGTTATGCTCGATCTTTACTCGTTCTCTTCTTCCCATGTTGGGTTTAAAATGAAGTGAATATCGGGAGTTAATTGCCGTGCGGACGCGAGTCTAATTTCATTACGTTATGGCATTTTGTATCAAAACAGACGTGTATCTTACGTTTTCCTTATTTGTACAGTTTGCTTTATCGTTTGCATGAAGTGGGTGGTGTAATTATATATCATTTATGCAACTCGAATAATTGATGCACTAATGCTGATTGCTGATGAGCTTAGCGTGCATCCATGATCCTCTCTAACTCTTCGTCCTTATTCTGTGTATAAGCAAAACAGGGACACGTCGCTGCCTCACATATTATATACTATGACAATCTTCAGGTATGGAATATAGATATTTTCTCTTAGCCTCTTTGCTGTCACATGCTTACAAGAAACTTTATGATTTCAATCTATTGGCTACTGTTGTTCCTTGTTGATTAGAGTGATTTTTCCTGGTGCCTTTATATTTTATTTGATGATATTCCTGTTCTTAGTTTGCGTGTATCTAATTTTATTTCTCTTGAATATTTTTGTATTTAACTTTTTTCCTCACTTATTTATTATACTTGTTTACTTTAGTGTGTTTACATCCTGATTTGGTCAGAGCCTTTTACCAACCTTATTTTTAACGTGAATTCCTTCACATGTAAAATTTATATATCCCTTGAGTGGTCCTGATTTCAGCCGACAGCTCGTCGGTGTTTAAAATTTTTTGATGCTCACGAAGCCTTGCGTTGAAACTTATCAATCACTTCGATCATTACTAGGAAAAGTCAACTAAAGAATAACGCGACTAAACATCGCTTGCTTTATCTGGAAATGTTTTGACTACAAATGGCTTTGATAACAGCTCGAGTTGTAACGTGCAGCCTTGACTCGTGTGACGCATGTCTGAATATTAGTTAACATGTCACAATTACTCGACTTTCAGCTTCCTTTGGAGCTTGGATGAACTCAGTCACTCAGGAATGTTCTGTCGCTGCTTCCATGTGAACTTATTCATAATCCAGAGGCGGGCTTACCGCGCACGAGGGAGCAGCTGGGCGGGGCTTTCAATGTTGATGAATTTAGTTGCTTACCATGACATTCGAACCTGATTTCCAACGTATTTTGTCATGACAGTTCTTATATTTGGCATGGCATCTTTATCAAGGAGCGAGGGTTTAACTTTATTTATTAATCGCAAGTCATTTTCAATCATTTGATAACATTATGCGTTGTTACATGTATACCCTCTGGAGCTGCTCATGTTGGTTGGTCGTATGTTTGCAAGCGTATGTGTCGGGGCTTCTTTTTCTTGGCTTATAAGTTATGTACACGATTTTCTTCATCATTTTGATTTATTGCTTTCATAGACCTTACTAACAATTTAGTTTTGAGGTCAGAAGCTTACGTGACCTCGTTAGTCATCTCGTTATTGAGTGCGAAAGAGCCAGTCAATCTGTCTGCGTTGCATGCCTGTATTAGTCTAAGATAATTTTACATTCACTTGTGTTAATTCAACTCATCCCTTCTCTGTGAACTTGATATTTTTTAGCTAAATTTTCAGAGCTTTCATTAAAACTTATCCTCCTGGACATTGGCCAATCTTGGATTGATTTTATTCGCCTAAGTTGACATCTTTTTACAAATCTTTAAATCTAAAAGTTAATTTGAATTAAACAAATTTCCATTGCCTGCCTCCACCACACCGGAGCTCTCCCTGTGAGCTCAATCTCGTTGGTACAAGCATGACTTCTGCTCCACGAACTGCCGCTTGTGGCGTGCAATGTGTATGAAAAACAATACAGCAATATATTGTCTTGACGCTACATGGATACTGTGCATTAAATTTATAATCTTGAGCATATTATGGTTACGGTTGATATACATCACGCCAACAGTTCCTAGCCCAAATCTTTGTGCATTCGTTTCCAAGTGCTACTTTGGATAACGATCGACATGCTTGTTGTGTGTCCCGTGTCTTCGAGCCTAAAAAGTTAACTGTATATCGTAGGTCGTGTGCCATAGCTGTCACAGACGGTTAGTGATCTATTACTCTACAGTTCTCCCGCTGGACATCACGTGGTGCTCTCACACTTAGGATTTTTGGCTTTGAAATCGCCACTGGAAAACTTGATGTTTCGTTCGTTGTTAGAATGCAAAAGGTCTTAACTAGACGCAAGATGTGTCTGGCCCTAGGCCATGTACATGGTAGCGCCTATAGTAGAGAGTAGTGTTGTTCTAGGACTAGTAAATCACTGCACCTCTATTTATAAAACCGTGAATCGTTAAAAAATGTAATTACTAGTTTTGAAGCTGTTATTGTTAGGAGCGTCCAGCGAGTGACGAACATTCCAAGAAGTCTTGGTGTATTGAACTATGAACTTTTTTGTCTTAAGGATAACTTTGTTATTCCGGCGAACTCTTGGTGTTGTTTATTTTACCGTGCATTAATCAATGATTGCTGCAGCCCCACTCACACTATATTGCTGTCGTTTATCATAGACCACGTCGCACACACCCTGGTGAACGCACGCTATAGGTGCTCCTACAAGGTGAAAGTATTAGCAGGTAGAGGTAGCGGCAAGCACTTCTTACTCAGACATTTGGGGGGACTTTGTTCAGTTTTTGGCATCATTTTATTATATTCTTATCTAATTTATTATTAAAAATAGAAACTGATAACTTTTCTTCCCATTTTCAGCCCGATATTTGAGATAGAAAATACTTGCCGTTAGCGCTATTTCGGGTAATATTTCCCCCGTGTACAAGTACCTTCTGACAGGCCGGTCAAAGCGACGCCGTGAGCGCGATGGGTGTGACGTGAGGAGTCCTGTGAGAGATGAGCGGTCGCATGGGTGATATAAATTGCTCTTATTCGGTGTGATAGTAAACATTTTACCTCACTTGCTCACGGATCAGTAATTATCTCCTTAATTCAATGACTGACATTTGCCTACATCACCGGATTTTCATGAACGAATTCTGTAGAAGCCAACGATCTGTGGCAGCCTCGTGTAACTGAGTCTGAGTCACACAAATTTGAAAGTCAATTGTATCCTTTGATGTCTACTATGTCATTTA
The DNA here is from genome assembly GCF_000764305.2 of Hyalella azteca. NCBI lineage: Eukaryota > Metazoa > Arthropoda > Malacostraca > Amphipoda > Hyalellidae > Hyalella > Hyalella azteca. The sequence goes on along the minus strand of NW_025935919.1, from coordinate 157,004 downwards.
ATTTCAAATCCTCTACATGTAACTAAACGCGAAATTGCTCATCTAAGTCGAAGACTCTAATTATGATTATTGATGCTAACAATTGACTGCCATTCGTGAGATCGTCAGATAATTGCGTCAGACGTGCGTTGCGTTTACGAACTTCTACGTATTTAGCCTCTGGCTGGGATGTGTTACGAGGTTTGTTAAATCTGTTTGAGACCTTTCAGCTACTGGCACTTCCTGATTTATGGTGTGCATAGGCGTGATGAGAGACGTCAACGCGCCCGAATAATCAAGTAAGCTAAAATTGATTGTTTCATTCTCACCTGTTTGGAGACAGCACAGGTTGCAGCGAACTTAGCAGCAGCAGTGGATACTATCGCAGGAGATAATGAAAATAGCTTACGATGTTCAATTATTTATCAGATATCAGTCGCCTTTACTGCAAGTGGTCTGAAGCGCACACAATGTTAAGCCAAGGGGCTTGGGCTAAATTTATTTCCTGTAAATATGAAAAAAAATCACGCTTTAAAATACAAATCAACAGTACGGCTAAGGGATACAAACCAGCGAGGTAAAAAATATTCACCCAATTGTCTTCAAAATCACGCAATCGTTAAAGATAGTCTTATGTTTGATGCATAGACTGAGGTGTATCTGTGGATATGCAGTAGAAATTTGTTGTCTCCTATACCTAAAATGAAGTCTGCAATTGGTAATCTATCGTTCTTGATTTCGTTGCACGTTCGATAGTTAAATAGCAGAAGCGCTAATAAACATTTGGCCACTAAACTAACATTTTGAGGTTAGCATTCCCTGCAAGAAACATTACACCGTATTTTCTGAGAAACTACGGCTTTACACAGAAAAATTAGGGTCAACAATTATCGTACAAACCAAGTAGTATCAAAGTTTTCAATAACTTATCTTCCAACTAACTTCCAGTGCTAGGTTGTCGCACGTTTCACCGAGAACTATTAGCGCCAGCCACCTGATATTGGCTCCAACTTGGCTCTATGCTCGGCGTCGGCACACCACGCAGCTCACAGAGAGGCTTCGACGACACGTTGTCTCAAGAGCGTCTCGTGAGCTTAATGTGAATCATGAATTTTAATTACCGGAGTTTGTTAAGTCCCTAATATTCTGAAATTCATACCCTAAAACGAGGTCCCAACAATATGCCACAATGGTTGTAAAGGAAAGTTCAATTTAAGGAAAAAAACGTTTTAAAAATACTAGGAGCGGTTAAAATCATTCAAGTTCTAATGATAAGCCTATGTACATAAAGCAAAACCCTCAACCGATCGGGAATGCCAAATTAGCATAGAGAGCTACAAAAAATCACCAAGTTATTATACGGTTACCCGCGTCTGGGCACTTTCAAAATTTAAAGCCATTTTCAGTGTCCCTTAAGAGCTGTGAAGTCCCTTACAAATGGTTTCTTTAGGAGCAGCACGAGCCAGAGTCTGCAACGAGGTCCTGTATTTTCAAAGCCGCAGTAAGCGCGGTTTGATCTCTGACGGGGTAATAAAGTGAATACGCTACTACATACACTACAATACAATTAAAATACGTACTTATCACAGTTCCTCAGATTTAGGGAAATTTATGTAACTATTGCTGGCGGGAGGCCACATGGCCCCAGACTACCTAAGACTGCAGATGCTCTGATGAGGGCGGATTAGGCAAGCGAGATAAAGTATAGGTCGGCACGAGCATGTCATTTGTTATGTTAAACATTTCAATAATTAAGGACCTCATTTCCTCTGCCCAGCCGATGAGGGCAGAAGACGATAACAGCCTACTGAGCACAGGGGGAACGGTTGACAGAAACTGCATGGGTGAAGGAAAAACCAAAGAAAATTTATCTGCATGACAAGAAGTGTAGCACGGAGTAACACACGTGAACAGCTAACGATAAACCGCATCGATTTTTTGACTTCTTTTGATCGCGTACCACGCATAGGTTCTGTACCACCACACACATGCCGCGCAGTATTAGCTGGTAATAAGTGGTTTTGGTTGCAATCATCATTTGGTCTTACACAACACAATCATAAGCAAATCACGTATATATTTATACATGTACTTCAGGAATTCAATGGTGTACTGCTGCGACCAGGAAAAGAAGTGCAGTAATTGTTGCAAATCGTTACTAGATTTTGTTATGTTAGAAAACATTCAAAGTGAATTAAAAAGTAACAAACTACCAATTATTCATTCCACGAAAATATTCCCGTACCACGTGGAATGCCCTAGTGTGGTATAAACGTGTACCACAGTTTGGAACCACAGACCAAGCAATTTGAAGACAACCAAGAGCAACAAACGTGGCCGATAAGACAAGGCAGTCGAGCTGTAGAACATTGCTTCACTTATCTCATGACACACAACTGACAATCCCAGCACTCATATTTAGGCCAATTCATCGCGAAAGTAGCGGCAGGTTATGAGCAACGAGTTATAACTTGTTAGACGTTGTAGCATCGATGTTTATGACTATTATGTAGAGGGAGATGCTAGATGTTAAGTGCATGATACATGTTAGCCAAAAAACTGTGAGCATAAAATTAGATTACTTTTTACAAACAAGCCAAGTTCCAGGAAAACTTTCCACGAGATAATACAAAAACTAGCCATCAGCACGTGTACTAGCAGCTAGACCGAACTGCCATCAGCACTTGAAATACGTACGTAGCAGTGTTAAATTAATGAAAACATTTCAAACTACAAAAAAATAAAAATAAATAGATAGGAGGGATAAATCTGTCCCCTTGCATAAAGTTAAACAGAAAACAATGAATGGCGATTGCTTTATTGGGGCGCCGAAAATATATCAGACACTTTATTCAACTATGATGTCTTGGCGCAGACAACAATAACCTTGGAAAAATCTTCAAAGAGATCCATCAATAAAATTATGTAATAATAGAGAATAAAATTTGCTGTCAATGACACAATATAATTGCAAGTATTATAATTACCTATACCGGTATATCAGGGTACCAGGTTATTTTTACGTCAACGCACATTTACGTCAACGCATTTACGCATTATTTTGTCTGCATCTCAAACTCCTTTCAAATAATGCTTTATAAAAACTAATAAAAACTATATTGGAAATAAAATTTAACATAATGGTGACTGTGAAGAATTTTGATTATTCTACTAGACCAGTTTCCACTAGACAAATAATTTTCAAGTTATATAAACAAGATGAACAATATAGCACTTAGCTCAATGAAAGGTGTTTTTTTTTGTAATTTTTCTAATTTGCAATTACAATGCATAGAAAAACAAAATATATGATAAAAATTTACCAAAATATTGACTTCAATCAACAAGTTGTACCCTTACAAGCCATAGTATTTTAGGCTAAATCTTTCTTCTGAATTTCTGTACAGATGAGATAATGTCATCTCATTCCTGTATATACTTGCTCCATGGTAAATATTAATCCACTGATCAATTCCAGGATTGTAGTAAAAAATGTAACCTAATTCAAGCCCAATGAAACTAAGCAATTAATAATCACGCTAAAAAAGAGGCACACATACAAAGTTGAGAGATAAATGAAGTGATGTAAATGTCATCGGCTGGCTGAAGTTTCAGCGAATGTCAGCTCCACTTGCATGTCTGCACATCGGCAGTCAGCCAGCTCCCTCACACAACTCCCCGCCTCCATCATCTGCAAAATGTAAATATACAGATATATGTACAGTAACTGTTCATACAAGATTGATTGTTGAAAATAATCCAGGTGAGAAGCTTCATAAATGCTTGCGCAGATTTACTGGAAAAGGAAACTATGACAGGTGTTCTGAACAAATTACAAAACAAGATTGCGACTGCCACCACATTTAGGGGTTGTTTGCATTACTCTGGGTGTTACTTCAAAATGCAGGGATCTCTTGACAACATTACTGATACAGAACTGAAGTTAAGTTGAGAGACTTAATGTCAAATTCAATTAAAAGTGAACAATTTCAAGGATTACAAAAATTCATAATTAATACCTACACAGTACACAATGTACAAATGATGCAATCATTTATATTATGATACTTCCATCAGCACTCACAATTTTTCAAATGAGTAGGGAATTTTGAAGACTGGGGTATGGTAAATTTGGATAGGACTGCTAACTGCTTCCACGTTGGACTTCTGACAAAAATATTGAAATTTGTCCTAACCCACCAAACCATTAACAAGAATTTAGATACTTGGTCAACACCATTGAAATTTGAAAGAACACTTAACTGCAAAGCACTCACCTTGACATTCAGGCATAGGCCAAAACAAGCAGTTTCCAATGCCAGAGTAGCAGAGGACAGTAACAGCAGCCAGGAAAACAAGAGAACAAATGGTGCAAGGTTTCCTTTCTAAAAAGAAACCTGCAAGATATAAAAGCACAAAGACTACATGATTGTGTAGGAGTCCTGCAGGAACAGGCTTAGGTATGAGCAACACTGGTATCAGCCACTGCAAACAATACATTCTTTGTTGATTTCCTCAGTTATAGATGTCTGTAAATGAGATAATATTTATAGTAATAAATAATAATGTAAACAAAATATAAGAAAATTGCTAATATAAAGCATTCACTGGTTTTCAATCAAGAAGACCAGTGAACTATATCAGATCACCAAACTATATCACTAGTAAAAAGACTACGGTAGTAATAATAGTGTACCTATATTTTCTTTCAATAATATATTCAAGTTGATAAATATAAGAATGGGTAAGCTCAGGGCCTCAGGCCAATCTGAATCCGTCAATGCAAAGTACAAAAAATAGTTGTTTAATTGGCTTGAAAAGACAAAATTGTATGTGTGTATGTAATTGGGCTATTTTTTGAGGTAATTTTATTAGCAAAGTAGGGATAGATGATGGATCTAGCCTGCTTGAATAGTGAATACTTTTGTTACAAAAAACAGAAATTTCTAGTAATTTCTATGCTTAAAAATTCTTGGTTAATTTGTAGTTGAAAGAATCAAGTGATATTGATACCACGGTGACGGGACTGATCAACATGGTGCTGACACATTGATCAATTATTTGACATTGGTTCAGTACCTAACTAAAAATATATGCCAGCTCAAGATCAAGCTGCCTTAATGGGAAGCTTGAAATTATACAAATATCTTGACATCAAAGGCTCTACTCATAAGTTTTGATCCCAACAAATCTATGAACTGGCAGATCTGCTCATTGTATCTTCAACCCATGGTGAAACTTGGATGTCTCGTTTCATTTGGTATTTAAATGGATGAAACTGCTAGTCTAGTCTAGAAAAATTTTGTTAGGTTTAAGAAATCATTCAAATTTGTGAATATCCACATTGGCCCTCTGTAGAAAAGATATCAGCAGCACAGGTACTGTGATGGATATAATGCGTGTCAATTTGGAAAAATTGGATAGAAGCTAGTCAGGACACCTGCAAACAAAGACAAGAGTTCCCCTGCTAGAGGGTACTTCACTTTTTTATGGTGAACTGGCCATGCTTCAACTTCATTTTTCCCCAAGCTTTACCATTTTTATTAGGCACTGACCTAATTTTTTTGGTAAAAATAAGAAAAATGGCATATTTTATCCAAGATATAAAAAAGTTTTTACAAGTGATTTTTGAGAAATGTTGCACATTATTACAGATGAGATGGGAGTCATGTCATTTGTGTTTAGCGCATGCGTGTGCTGCCCTAACTAAAAAATTGGGCCAATTTTATACCACAATTTTCCCACATGTAATTTTAGGAAGATTCTTCGTTTCTTCCAAATATTCCAGAATCCAGATATGTGTACTGCCACTGCCAGTGCCATGATCTCTCATTTCCACTTTGGATTATGTATACCAATTAGGCAATAACCAGCAATCATTATTAAATATATATTGAACAAAACATTGGAGTTTGAAGTTTGAGCTACATACCATCAAATGGGGTAATAAGGGACGGTTTCTAGCGTTTTTTGTTTATAACTTCTTACCATGAATTTTTTCATAAACAAGTTTGGGCTCATTTTGTAGCTCTTTGCAAGGGCTATCATATGGCATCATAAAAAAATTCCATATGCTATTGTTAAGGCGCCAGACGCAAATAAAAGCGACCCGAATTACCCCTGGAAACAGGGTTATCCAGGACACTTGAAATAAAACTTAATTTTGAATGTTTGAAGCATGCAAAGTGTACTTATACATTATTAACAGTACTCTGAAATCCTCTTCTTCCTTTGTAGATGATGTAAATGTAGAATAAATGACATTTTCTGTGATTTTTACTTGTTTTTCCTTTATTGATACGATGCATATCTGTTGAATCTTGAATTGCTTAGTAGGATCTACCCGACCTCAGTTTGCAATTCTGGTGTTCACAACGAGTTAAACTCTTCTGCTTTGATCTGACTCCAAAAGATCTTGTTATAATAATTAGTTGGTTGTTGAGGATACAAAACTGATTTACACTAATTATTTACTTTATTTCACTCAAATTTTCAAGCCACCCAAAAGTTGACTATTGAGTTTATTAATGTCACTTGCAATGTAAAAATTTTGCCATCACAAAAATCTATTTTGATTGGAAATAAGAGCTACAGGCAATAATCTGGCTACGAAAACACACTGACACCAAAATTTTGAGCGAACAAAGAAATATTGGGCTATCAAATATCTAACATAATTTCGACTCTACAAACTCTAAAAAATATAAAATGAAATCTCACATCCTTCCCCTAAATTATGAACCTAACATGAATAATTTACAATAATCTTAATTTCATAAATTGAGCTTCTTAGTTGCAATCAAATGCTGTCCAAATCTTGATCTCCATGCTTCTTCAGTGGTTTTAGCTCCTTCCTCGTTGGTTGTTTGATCTTGAGCTTACGTTTCCTCAACCACTCCTCTAGATTTATCGGACACAGGAGCTACAGGTACATTGGGCAGCTCTAGAGGGTACAAATGCTGGAGCGGTCTCAGTATGGTGCCAGCAACAGTACTCAGCCTTATAGTGCGCACCATTCCATCAGTTCCCTTGATAAGTTCCTTGACTCTCTTCAATGGCCAGTCATATATTTTCTTTCCATCTTATCTAATTAATACAAGCTGTCCTATTGTCAGTTCAGTTGACTTCTGAATGGGTTAGCGCACCAGAAGACCAAGGTATTCCTTACAAAAATGCGTGTTAAGGGACTCCCTTAGCTTTATAAGTTTTTCATGCCTTTGGCGGAAGCTCATTGCCGTTATTTCTTCCACTTCATGAAAGTGCATATTCTTCGTTTCTTTCATGAACATTGCAGGGGTGAGTGGAGTCAGGTCCTCTGGGTCTTTGGTAACGGTCATGAGCAGACAGTCATTAATTGTAACTGCCACTGATGTGAATATGGTTCAGAGTCGGTCGTAATCCAGTTTTGCCCTCCCCAACATTCTTCGTAACAACTCTTTTACTGACTTGACCATGCGTTCCCAGAAGCCACCCCACCAGGCAGCCGTTGGGGGATTTAGTATCCACATTGTTACACTTCACTCTTTTCTTTGACTGCTTTCCAATCCAATGTATTAAAAATATTACATGCTCCCACAAAGTTTGTCCCATTATCTGAGTAGAGAGTGGTTGGATGTCCGTGGTCAGCAATAAAGCGTTCCAATGATTGAACAAATGTGGCTGTGTCCAGTGATCTTATTAAATCCAACACTATACATTGGTACACAGCACAAGTGTATAAGACAATCCATACTTTCTATTATTAAAAAATAAGGGTCCGGTTAAATCTACTCCAGTAGTTGAAAACACCTCTCCTCTTTATAATCTTCTTTTGGGAAGAGGCGCCATCTCCACGCTCACTTTTCCTTTTTCATACCGTTGACATTTACCACAGTGATGTAGTACAGATGAGATTGATCTCCTTGCTTAGATTATCCAAAATCTTGTCCACAACCTCCCCATGAGAAACTGTGTTCCTGTGTGACAATAATTTTGATGACATTCCTTTATCATTGCTTGTACCATCTTGTGTCTTCCGGGCATCAGGATAGGTTAACAAAATTCCTCGCTGCCATTGCCGTTTGTGATTGCTGTTTTGACTCTTAATATACCATTGGGACATCTCACAATGGGAAGTCTCTTGGTGGTATTCTCGTCTGCGCCATCTTCTTATATATATCTAATCACGTGTGACTCTGCATGATGTAACTCCAACAAACATAATTGCTTCCCAACGTTAGGAAAGATTCTTGTTCCGGTCTTCATAACCATGTTTGCTTTCATGACCTTTTGTTCCAAATTAACCTGATCTTCATCTGTGGATTTGTTTTCAATCTGGGCCGTTGATCATGAAATTTGAGCCAAATTGGGCCCTCCCACAAGTTTGATGCTGCTAGTTCTTCTGGACTGCATCCTTGTGAAGGAAGATCAGCTGGGTTCATCTGACCAGAAATGTGATTCTATTGCACGGGCTTTATTAACTCCAAATTCTACAACTTCGAAATATGTTGCTTGGCGCAAAACATGTCTATTGAGGTTTAACCTTGGGACTCGCTGATGGGGCCGCTAACAGTCCATCCAAATCTTGTACCCCATGCTGAAAGGCCATTACCCAAATCCATGCGTGCACCACTCTTCACAAGAGCTTCATAATCTGATCCAATAATAATAATATTGCTCCGTTTTACATGATTGGTTGACAGATTACTGACGCGGTTCCATGTTTCTCAAGCCTTTCTGCTAACAGGCCTGCTGGCACAGGAGGAAATCGGAATACCTCCTCCCAACTTATTCTTCTCCGTAGTGTTATTTACATCTTTCCCTCTCCGTCCATTCCTGTGATAGATACATTATGACAGAAGGTTTTTCTAAATGGGGTAACACTGCCAGCCACAAGCACATCTCTAGATAGTTCTCTGTCACAGGCTGACTCTGTAATTCCTTCACTAAGTATGAGGTTATGGAACTCATTCAACTTCCCTCATCAAATAATAGTCTCACTCTTTGGGGTTGGCTTGATTCTGTGCTTCGTACCTTTACCAGCAGTGTCTTCATCAAAACTCTGCTGGTCCGTACACTGGATGCTATACTGATAGGCGGCTGTCTCTGGGTCGAGGCAGGGCTGGAAAAGTCCTATTTTTGTCTGAAATATCGGGGCTCTAATATCATATAATTTCAGTAGGTATGAAATCTCATGGCTCGAATGTCATAAATTTTTGTTTGATTGAAAAATTGCGGTTTGCACTTCGCAAACATGTCACTTCATAAAATGTTCAACTTACGCAATCCGCATTGCTTTACCGTTCCCGCCAAAATATCCTGCAGAAAAAACATACCTAATCATTGTAATGTAAACAAATCAACTAAACATTTTGTTGAAGATTGTGCATAGTTGCGGTCATGTCAAAGCAGTCAGACTGCATTAACACATGCTCAACTTACAGTAAAGACAAATTTTATCTTTGCCATTTGACTGTTTTAGGGTAAAATTAGAGATTTGGGGTTACACGTGCATGGACTTTGTAAATAAATTCACGCCTTGTAAATGGCTTTTCATGACCAAGATATGGAATTCGCGGCTTGGTAAAATGGAATCACGGCTCAAAAAAATGGAATCATGGCTGGCAAATCCATAAAAACACGGCTCGAAAAATTCAGTCGCGGCTCACCAAGTAGATATACCTATCCCATGCCTGGGTCGAGGTTGCTTGTTTCATCCAGTTCTTTGACTACTGTATCTTCCATAGGATTTGCTCCCTTTCCCAATTGACAACACATAACTGTCTTGTGCTTCTTACTGCAGATCTGACATTTTACAAACAAGCGACATGCTTTTGCAAAATGTCCTGGATTGAGACATAATATACACACACATCCTTCCTTAATCTTTGTGAATCTCTCATCAAATGTTAACTTGTCTGCTTTCAAACAAGCTTCAGTTTTGCATTTTCTACTGCAAAACAAACAATTGAATCTCTGTCCTAATAATAGACTGGCTGCTGTAGGCAACTTCCCTTCCTTAAAGTAAACCTTTTTGATTTTTTGCTCTGATCTTATTTCTGTCCTGAACTTGTATTTATCTTCATATCTTAGAAACCAGACAGTCCATACTTAACCAATCCAATTCTTCTATCTATATGGTCTTTGGTCTGCAGGAGTACGTTTCCAAAATCTCACTTTTCACACTTTTTTTCAGGGACTTTTTGATATGATAAGTGTATGATTTCTTAACTTGCTTTATGCTAAATAGATAGTAAAAATGTTGAACTTAAAGCTACTATTTTTAGTTTTGCAATGTTTCCATTAGTTTAGCTGCTCTAACATTTCTACAAAATGTGGGATAACTGTTCCTATTTACCCTGCCCATTCCTTATTAGGCCTACCCTGTTTGATGGTAGATGAGTAAATTTAAAATTGACTCCTGTCTAAAAATCTGGTTGCCAAGTAAATGCCAACCAACCAACCACTGTGAGACTGTGAGTCAGTGCCTCAGCACTCAGCCCTCAGGCTCAAAAGCAGGGTTGGCAATGATTAAATCAAAATGAATAAATCATGTGATTAAATCACTTGATTTTTTATAAAAAAAATCATTATTTTTTTTATTTTTTTGATTTTTTCATATATTTAAATATATTGAGTGGCAGTCTTTAATTTATATTGAGGTATTGTTATTCATGGTTTAGTATAAATGTACNACGTATGCTTGTCCACTTTCGAATATTGCTGATCCTAGATAAATCACTGCGTATTCTACTGTACTTCCTTGCATCTTGTGTACAGTAGAGGCCCATGACAGTATAATTGGGAGCATTCTTCTCTCCATTGTTCCGTAGCTATATTTGGCAGGGAATTGCTTCAATATTGGCTGAATGATGTGAGTGCCATCATTACCGAAGTCAATTCGTAGAAATGGTATGTCTGTATCGTACGTTTGAGCTCTACGGAATAGTGGCCATATAATTTCAGTGATGAATCCTATTGTGCCATTCACTAAGCTCTTTGTGACGTCAATGTTTGACCGTAGCATGACCTTTGCTCCCACGAAGATTTCGATTTCATTGGGAAGGCCAGTTGTGTTGTTGATATCGGTCGGTGTGATTTTCTGCATATCAACATTCTCGGTGTTTCTTTTATAGTCAAAAAGCATGTCCTGGGCCTGTCTCTTATACACATCTAGATGTGTATAAGAGACAGGTGGTAAACACCACTTTGGCCTGTTGGCCATTATTGAAGGCAATAAGTGCCCTTTTTAGCCATCCATTATGATCCATATACTGTTATTGTTAGTAGGCTAATTGCAACCTAAAAAATAACACTTCAAAAAGACAAAAAAGTTGAAAAAATAAAAAAAAATAAAAAATAAAAAAAAATAAAAAATCATTGATTTTTTATTTTTTTTTTTTTTAAATAAGAAAAAATTGCCAACCCTGCTCAAAAGCAAAATGTACTGCAGCACAAATATATTGTATTGTGAATTACTGACAACGCTTTTTAAAGTTCATAGCCTAGCCTAGCTACTTTACACAGTTTACACTTAACAGTCTGGGTTGGTCAAAGTTTCAAAGTTTATATTGGAAATGAGAATTCATGACATATGTAGGAGCCTAGGAGGTGGAGGACCTCAGGACTGTAGGAGTAGTAGACTAGGCTAGTAGAAATGTAGAATTAGTCTTAGATGATCCAAAAGAAAGTGTCGGTGCACATCTCAGCAGCTCAGCTGAGATAAAGCAGATGGGAAGAATTTAAGATACTAGGGCATTAGCCATTACCATTAGGCTTAGGGCTGCAGGCTGTTTTGCAGTTAGCAGCTGCTAATCAGCCATGGTCAGGAAGATGTGTCAGGTGCGCGGGAATTTATTTTGTCATTTTAATGACCTGCGCGGTGCGCCGTACTATGCTGGTAAAAAAATGCGCCATGCGCCGTACTTTAGAAAGCTAAAATAGTTTAAATATGGATGTGCGGCAACGCAAATTACGCAATCGCACTGACTGTACACACAAACGTGTAGGTATCCGCATTAACCAATCACAGCTGGAAAGCTGAAAGGGGCTAAAATTACAATCTTATCAATCAATCATAGCTGGAATTCTGGAAAGGGACAGGATATGTACATAATTGACTGAAAGTGTAAAGTTCCTGGCCTTTCCAAGCTTTCAGGTCCTGCTTTCCAATATGCTGTGTGTACTGGTTAATTTAATATCCCTCTAGAATTCCACACTGGTCACTTGCCATATGACTTTGGAGAAAATTTCTTCTAAAATAAAGTTCTAGATTTCTCATTCACCAAATTTCCGTATCAAGAAAAATCATATATTATTGAAAGATAATTAGAGGCATACTGTACTGAGTATTACGTCTGTTCCTCCACAAACTGCTCGTGCGCGGCAGCACAACGTAGAATTGATGGCCGGGATTGCGCGAACACGTGCGTGAAGAGAATCAATTTTCATTACATTGCGCCAACTGTAATGAAAAAAAAGTGAAAATGCGCGGGAAAATTCACCGAAAACATACATCATCCTGAGTGTGGACCCAGCGGTCCAACGACACCAACAGATCTAACAANTATATTTTTTCCAAGTGGCGCTACATAAAAACAATCTCGAAATATAGATGAAACTCTGATTATATTGGCGAAAATATAGAAGTTAGGCATAAACAAACGAGAAAGTTTAACCACACATTAAGTTTGAGAGGGAAACCGTGGTCCACGTTCATCAATCAGAATATCATTCCTACATGTAATCGACAGTTTAGCTTTCCATTAACATTGGGCTGCGATGAGCACTACGCCACTACCAGTTGTTGAAGCTCAACCGTCAGGTCTTGCATGCGACTATACAATGATGCAGGTACAATTCAGTGACTAACCGCCTGTCTATTTTAAGAACTCGCAACCATCTTCGAAAGTGCATGTACCCTGCATTTTTTCGCAGTATGTGTGGAGGGCGCAGATGGATTTCCTATGTGAGTAGAATTACGGAATAATAAGACATGGAAACAGGTAAAAGGTATAATTTAATTAAATTTTTTTAACCATATGCTGAGAATGAACAGCGAAAATCATTACGAATATGCGATTAAGAACACGTAAATTATTTAAACCAATAGGAATTTTACATAACATAACATAACATAACATAGNGTTCAGTGATGCCATCAGGCTGGAATTCTAAGAATGGAAGTTCACTTATAAAAAAGCTTTCCACCCAAGGTGAAAAGCTTTCCTTTGATACAGTGCTCTGCCATGTTACTGACTACAAATGTAAAGATAGATCATAAGTGGACAAATTGTTTCAATTGTATAGTACATCAGGTTTGTCATAGATTAATTTTGATGTCTCTTGTTTGATAGATATTTTTTATTTTTATCTTATTTATTGGATTTTTAGAAAATTTTCCAGGCCCTTTGTTCATAATGATCAAGTTTAAGTTAAGTATTTAGTTAACCAGTACTCTGAGTACTGTAGCACATATACCATATTTGGGGGCAGGGCTTATGGACACAACCAATCACAGGTTGAGAATTCTGTTCTGACCGCCAAAGCTGGGGTTGTGTTGTGCTGAGCTCCCGTGACGGAAGCCGGCTTCTGCCTACTGCCACGTCATCCGGTCATCGTTCTCAAAATTTTTAAGTGCCTATGGAATGGATGCTGTGCAGTGCTGACTCGCTCCAAGGCGTTGAGCCGGCAAAGGAGCTACTGGCTAAATAATATATGAACATCTATCAATGTTCCCTCCTCTCTGCATCCCACTGCAAAATGCTGTTCTGTTGAGGTGACTGGACTCACTGGAGAAAAACTTTTTGGATGGCACCTAGTCCTGAGTGGCTTTGCCTGTTTGCCAGCCCGCGCAGTGTGGAATTCTGTATGGGTAATATATTTTCATGTTAACATAAGAATATGAATCAAAAAACCTACCTGAAACACCTTCCACCGCTGCACGGCTGCACCGCAGTGTCAGTTCGGAACTGACAGTTCCATTTCCAATATCTTGCGTGGTTCAAAATCCTTATTTTATTATATCCTTATCAAACAAATAACAAATTTTTGCAATTAATATAATAATATGTTAATGAATAACACATCTTGAAAAACTTTATCAGGGATTAAAAAATTAGATCAGTAGAAGGACAGTTTATTGAGCGATGAAATATGTGATGTGCATTGCATCAAAAATGTATGATGAATATCATAGCTTGGTATCCTCCCCAAATCCGGTAGCTGTGGCAGGGACCTCTGCCGCTGTTAGGTAAGCAGTGGGCCAGTGCTCCCGCTGCAGTCCCAGGCAAAGTTTCAAGAGATCACAGCACCACATGCTGTCGTCTGGAGTCCACGTGTTTGCACCGAAGAATGGGCACGGCCAGCGGTCCACGTCTCACGCCCAAGGCAGGAGGACGATTGATGGGGGATGAGTCTAGTAGAGATGAAGCATCAACTGAAGTCCACAGAAACTTCAAGCGGGGCCACACTGGACAAGAGCGTCACCACACAAAATTGCAAAGCACAGATGAGAACTTGAGAAGTCCAGCATAAGTGACAGACCGCTATAGACTGGCGAATCTTCTTACAAGAGGCTGAAGATAGTTTCTGTTGTATTCAGGTGTGCCCTGGAATACTTAAGGGGAGCGTCTAGGGTAAAATTTATCTCGGCTATTCACAGACCGATCACTTTGAAACTTGGTACACATATGTAAAACAGAATTCTAAGACATTTTTGTTCGTGTGAATTTTTCGAAAAAAATGAAAGAAAACGTGAAATTCTTAGAAAACGGCCAAAAAAGGGGGTACCGTAGAAATCTATCTCCTCCTAGGATTTTCAAGCTACCACATCGAGACACATATCATTCGATGCGTAAAGACCATATCTAAAACTGATGGCAGCGGTTTTTTGGATTTCTAATTTTTGTGGGAGTGGGAGCATTTTTCGTGAATTTTTCGAAAAATTTTCGATTTTCCCCCCCGCCACCCCCCTTTTTGCGGAATAAAATCCAAACTATAACGAAATTAGAAAAAAGCCTGCCATCCGTTCTAGATAATTTTGTTGCGCATCGAATGGTATATGTCTCATTGTTGTAGCTCAAAAACTCTAGGAGGAGATAGGTTTTCCGTGACAATAAGTGTGAATGTTGAGGAGAGCCCGACAAAGTCCCGAGCGCACTGCAATAGGCGCTCAATGTAGCATAGATACCAAACTAAACGTTTCTGGATCTTGATTCCACTCAAGGATGATGGGAGCAACTACATGCGCATCTCTCCCTACAAAGCCCGGAGGCACACAGAGTCAGACCTCATAGAAACACTGTATTTGTAGTGCTGGGCAGCGAATTAGCTCCTATGTAATTACTGAAAGAACTCTCCCCCCGCCCTCCTTTCATGAAGTGTCGTGAACGTACAAATCAACGTACAGAGATGGTAATGGTACCGTTGGATAGGCCAGAATGTCAGCTTTAAGATGAGACTAAACACGTAACTGCAGCACAACTCAAGTAGACACTATACTTAAAGAGCTCAGCAGCTAATTAGTTCCTATCTAATTACTTAAAGAACTCCCCCATCCGCCCCCCTTTCATGAAATGTCGTGAAATCATAAATCAACGTACAGATATGGCAGTGGTACCGTTGGATAGGGCAGAATGTCAGCTTTAAAATGAGTATAAAAACCGAAAAAGTGAAAATTTTCAATTTTAGGGTAGACGCTCCCCTTAATTCTCCAGGTGAAATTGTGGTTGGAAAATGTGGCATGAAGTGGCACAACGACACAGATGCAGTATACTGATACAGATGCTGTTAACTGATATTCAAGACATTTAAAGTTGAGGCTTTTACCAAAGTGGAGATCGTGAAAAAGATTCTGCATAAAGTTATGCAAATAAACTACATGAATTTTAATTCTTTAACAATACATCAACTTGCACAGAAAATCGTCACAATTTCCCCAAAGTTCTTGAAACCACACAAAAAGATGGGATAAACTGCTAATCTTTCACAGCATAGTGTCAAAGCACTGAAAGCAGATAGTTTTTTAGACTTTCTCTCAAGTTCATTTATGAGTCCTATAAGTAAACCAGTACTAAAGTATCATAGATACTTTACTAAAATTATTTTTCACGGTGTATGGGTACATTGTCTTTGTTCTGGTCTTGTCAAGTTTGATTTTAAACTTAAATCATTTTTTGCCTCAAATAACGATGTTGTGTAGAAAAAGTGGTCTTGGTGGATCGAAATAATATATGAACCTTCAAAATTAGAATTCCATCCTGCTCTAATATCATATTATTTCAGTAGGTATGAAATCTCGCAGCTTGAATGTCATAAATTTTTGTTTGATTGAAAAATCGCGGTTTGCACTTCACAAACGTGTCACTTCATAAAATTTTCAACTTCCCCAATCTGCATTGCTTTACTGTTCCCGCCAAAATATCCTGCAGAAAAAAAAATAAATATCGTAATGTAAACAAATAAACTAAACGCTTTGTTATAGATTGCGCATAGTTGCAGTCCTGTCAAAGCGGCTAGACTGCATTAACACATGCTCAACTTACAGTAAAGACAAATTTTATTGTTGCCATTTGACTGTTTTGGGGTAAAACTAGAGATTTGGGGTTACACGTGCATGGACTTTGTAAATAAATTCGCGCCTCGTAAATGGCTTTTCATGATCGAGATATGAAATTCACGGCTTGGTGAAATGGAATCACGGCTCAAAGAAATGGAATCACGGCTGGCAAATCCATAAAACCATGGCTCAAAAAATTCAGTCGCGGCTCACCAAGTAGATATATTCCATGCCTGTGGGTACATTGTGGTGCCATGTAAATATTCATCAGAACATTCTTTGTTCTGGTCTGGTCAAGTTTGATTTTACAATTACTAGATTTAATCCACATTCCACACTGAGAATCTGAGATTTAAATGATGGAAAGTTGTTTCGAAATTTAAACACCTATTGATATGCTTCCAGATATGAATTTTTCCATGTTTTTTGCCCTATTATGTCAAATTTGTCTTAAAAACTTAACTTAAATTTCTGAATGATTTTGTCTGCGATTGCAAGTTTTTGAATGTTTTGTGTCTTTCAGAAAATGCTTGTTGTTTAAAAGGGTGCAACTATTGCATTATATAAAACATTGAGCATGTACCATGAGGTGTATTAATTATTCAATTTAATTTAGTAAAAATAGATTTTCAATTTGAAAAATTTAATCAGAATTTTTAATTCAATATTTTTTAATAGAATTTAATTTTACAGCATGTACAGCATCTAAAATATTAAATAATCAAATTTAATTTAATAAAATGTAATTTTAATTCAATTTTTCTTAATTTAATTCTACAGCTTCAACCGTTAAAAATGATCATAAGATCAAAGGTAAAATTGTCATTCATACACCCCAAATCAAATTACAATTTAAATGAATTTAATAGGTGTATTAATAATCCCATTTATATATAGGAATGAAAATGTCACTTCTATTTCAGAATCTGTTCTGGAATACATTTGTGAAACTACCATAATACTTCCTGTAAATACTGTAACTGTAATACTATAGTACTACTTACATACCATAATATTACTGAATTTATATCACTTGTTTGCTTAAATCGCAAATTAACTAAGAATTTAAAAGCAAAGAATGTCCACAAAAATTCATATCTTTATAGAAAACGTTTCGGAGACCAGCTCCATCGTCAGTTCATAGAATCTAGAATCACAAGTCAGAAGTCACAAATTAATATATTGAAAGCACAGAACAAAATTAAAAACCTAAATTTACAAGTAATAGACGGAGCAAAAAAAAAAACTATCTATTAACAATTTCAAGGGGATAGGAGCTAGCAGCTGAATTCAAACTGGGCCTAAGTTTAAAGATGTACAGCGATTCTAAAATGNTCTGATTTGTGATTCTAGATTCTACGAACTGACGATGGAGCTGGTCTCCGAAGCGTTTTCTACAAAGATATAAATTTTTGTGAACTTTACTTTGCTTTTAAATTCTTAGTTAATTTGCAATTTAAGCTAACAAGTGATATAAATTTATTACAAATATTTTTAGATTGCCCTATGTGTGGTTAGTGCCCCTGGGTTTGTGGTTGGTTACCCCAGGTGAGTGGTTACGGTAGTCTGTTAGTGCTGAGATGACTGGAGAATAAGTTTTTTGGATGGCACCTAGTCCATAATTTTTTCTACATGCTCTCCAAATTACAGGGTGATGCAATAAGGAACCAAGTATTTAAATTAACCAGTTTTAACTTAGTCTTGCAAGATAAAATGAATATTGCTGTTGAAGGCTGTAGCCATGGTGAACTGGATGTCATATTTGCTGCTGTTGAGCATGCAAAGCAGTCATCTGGTCTGAGCATTGATCTTCTTATTTGTTGTGGGGATTTCCAATCTGTCCGCAATCTTGGGGACCTGCGATGTATGGCCGCTCCCATCAAATACCTCAACATCCAAACCTTCTATAAGTAAGTACAAATGAGAAATGGAAGGCATAAAGGATATTTATAAAGGACTGTTCATTTAATATTAAGGACTGTTAATTTTTCATTCATTTTATTTTGATCTCAATCATTCATAGTATGGTACATATGGTTACAGCCAAATTACTTTGCATTTTGGTATATATGAAAATTGATTTTTACACTTACAAATTTTTATCTTTGTTTTGTGTTAAAAATTGAACTGACCTGGGTAACCCAAAGATCTGGCCTCTCATCAATCCTTTTTAATCTTTGCTTGCATTACATACTACATATCAGACCCACCAGACAACATACACATGTTATTATGTGCCAAAGATAAATTTTAATCAACACAGACCAACATATATATACACATGCTCCACACAAGTACAATCTTACATCACACAGCTAGAGGGCTGGCCATATGTATTTGCATCATAAACTCAATAATCTGGGTTAAGTTTTGAAAATTGAGCACTAATTTCCTAATTAGGCAGAAATAGGTAAGTTTTTTTTTTTAATGTCACAAATCTGGGATTTTCAAGAATTTTCTGATTCAATAATGGATTTTGTATCAAGAATTTTGACACAAGAATTTTCTGATTCAAGAATGGAAAATTGTTGCTTGAGATCTGTGCACATAAAATAATCCTGGTCAGATTATAAATTTTTAAAAATAAATCAATAGGTATATCATGTTGTTTGCTTGATGTTCATAGCTAATCAACAGCTTGAAAACAGACTATAAAACAGTGAACAGTACATATGTTGGATTTTATTCCCTTGTTTTTTCTAATTCTCATTGTTCAATAAATTTCATTTTAAAATCTAACAATATTGGTTCGAAGACAATATGCATCTATTATGCACATTTGCATAAGAAATGAAGCTGTGTTGGAATAGGTAAGAAAACACAGCTTTATTATTAATACTCTAAATTTTTACTACCCTTCAGGTACTACAGTGGTGAGAAGGTAGCCCCTGTGCTGACCATTTTCATTGGAGGCAATCATGAGGCCAGCAATTATTTGCAAGAATTACCATATGGGGGCTGGGTGGCTCCAAACATCTACTTCCTTGGTTATGGCGGAGTGATAAATGTTGGTGGCTTGAGAATTGGGGGAATATCTGGCATATACAAAGGCATTGACTACCTCAAAGGGAGGTATGAGCGACCTCCTTATACAGAGTCCAGCATTCGAAGTGTCTATCACGTTAGAAATTTGGAAGTGTTCAGAATGAAGCAACTGGATAAGACAGCTGCTCCTCTTGATATTTTTTTGTCACATGACTGGCCAAGAGGAGTCACCCAATTTGGGGATGCTAACAAGCTGGTCAGACAGAAGCCATTCTTCAAGGATGAGGTGGAGAGCAACACCTTGGGTTCCAAACCTGCACAAGAGCTCTTGCATTATCTACAACCTCGATATTGGTTTGCTGGACACTTGCACATCAAGTTTGTAGCCTTAGTAGATCATGGTCAAGCCCCAAAAAGCAGTGAATTCAACGAAGGAAAAAATTGCCTTGAATCTCAGAGGTTCACAAGGTTTATTGCTCTTGATAAATGCCTGCCAAGGCGAGAGTTTCTACAAGTCTTAAATGTCAAGTGTGGACTGCAACACAGGCACCAGAATTTACAGATGGAAACCTCATCCCCATGTCATGAATCAGAAATGGAGTCATCAGAGAAAATGCAGAAAAAACAAGAAACACTGTATTCATATCCTCTGCATGATGATAATGGTTGCATCCAGCTCTATCATGATCTAGAATGGCTCACAATTCTGAGATTAACTGACCATTTACTTCAGGTTACCCCTAATGCTGTGTACATGCCAGGCCCTGGAAACTCCTCTGAACGCTTCAATTTCACACCTACACAAGAAGACCTTGAAGAAACTTTAAAGTTGATGAAGAATGATTTGAGAATCTGTCCTGATCAATTTTGTAGAACTGCTGATGCATTCAATCCTGAGAGTGATGCACTGCTGATGGAACACATAGCAACTGTAGAGCAGCCTGAACCAGTCATGAATCCTTTCACTGCCGAGCTGTGTGAGAAGTTACGTATCAGGGACCCAATGGCTGTTTTGCTCAAGTGTGCTCATGGCAAGAGCCCTTTTGTTCTTAGGACCCCAAAGAAAGGTTGCAGTTCAGACGTAAATGAATCTTTGGACAGCTCCAGACTCACCTATGATGATGTGAGGCACTGAATTATAACTTTAATTTTTGTTGGATTCTGTGCTGAAGTTAAGTCTAGTACTAAACAAAAGTTAGGAAGAACATTGGTTGTAATTTCATAAATGCTTGGGCTTGTTAGCTGATCAGACACATTGACATACTCTGTTTAAATGTGCATATTTTTTCCATGTGTAATTCAATCCAACTCTATCACTTGAATTGTTCAGATGACCCTCCTTAGCCCTAATTGGGAAATTACTAATAAAGAGTATTTGCATGTCACTCCAAAAAGACATTTTTCATGAAAATTTGACTAATTTTATCATCAGTTTACACTTTTGGAGCGTATTTTTCTAAGACCACTCACAATGAAAATGCTGATGCTTCATCTCTATGATGTTGCAGTTCCTGTGACGTTATTGTGTTATAAAGTATGGTAAAAAATATCCCAAAGCATTGCAACAAAATCAGCTTGTGCTACTACTGTGACTCCAATATTATATTTTATTGAGTGCAAAATATATTGATTTTTGTAGACATTTGGTAATAATTCCTCCTCTGCTGTGCAGCCTGGTAGTGACGTGGATTCCAGTTCAGGAGATATAGTGTTTGAAGTCTCAATTAGCAACAACAATGATGGAACTGCTGAAGGCACACTGAGTCCTGCTCTTAATCCAGCCAGGTTAGTTTGATTCTGTTAAATAAGATGAGGATCTAAACTCTTATACTCTATTACTCTGTTTAATGTGCTACTATAATATGCTTGTTACCCCTGCACAAATGTCAACATTGAGGTGTGTGGCGCAATTAAAACTCAAATTTAATGTATTTTCTTTCATTCGATGTACTGTAGTTGAAAATTATGCATCGTTATTAAATATTGTGTTAAATCTCGTTAAAATCCTGGGGATGGGAAGAGGTGCATCATTGTTAGAAATGTGGCTGCATAGAAAATTAAAAGAAAGTCGTCCATTTTATTTGCATTACTAGCACTGTTTAGGAAGCTTTCAGGAGATACACAGTGCAAAAACCTGCTAACAGATGCTATCACACAGCATGGATTTAAACTTCTGAACTAATCTGGATTTTGGTTTTGAAATGCAATGTTTAGACTTCATTAACTTGCAATTCGATCAAATACAACAAAAGTTATAATGAATGACTTTTCATGGTTCAAAGAAGATGTGAATATTATGTAGTAGTGTATTGCACCATATTAAAAAGAAAAATGAACAACCCTATGATGCCTGCCCCCTCAGGCATCATATTGTTGCCTTGATTTTCAGAATTTTTACATTTTTCCTGAACTCATTACGCAATGTAATTGATAATTAACCACCTCTTTTGGATGACCTAAAAAAAGGTAATTTAATACATAGGGATGAATTTATCTTTTGCATCAAGTCACTACTTGGGGTTGGTAATTTTTATACTCTAATGAAAGCATAATAACTGTACTCTGCCACAAAATTGTCAATATTTGCCTCAAATTATTGCAAACAATTGACAAGTTCATCATTGCACCTGTGGCCCTAGCTACAAAGTGGTTATGGAGGGAATTCAAAGTGGTAAAAAAATTAAATACTGTAGGAAAAAAATTCTAATGCATAAACATCAGGTGTATCCATAATATAGCAGCTGTGCATGCTTAATGTAAAGAAGTAAGGCACTTCCTTCCAGCAGTGAAACTAAGCTGATGACCATATATCTTCCTATCACTATTGGACTGATCTTCTTTGCACAACGCTTCCCTGTACTGTTCTCTTCCTGTACTTCCCTGTACTATACTCTCCCCGCTGTACTAT
This sequence comes from Hyalella azteca, assembly GCF_000764305.2. NCBI lineage: Eukaryota > Metazoa > Arthropoda > Malacostraca > Amphipoda > Hyalellidae > Hyalella > Hyalella azteca. Next base: position 134,595 of record NW_025935919.1, on the reverse strand, counting down.
ATTTCCATTGCAGAGCTGTGCCACGCCGTGCTCTGGTCCTGGGAGCTCCTCAGAACACCGCAGACTCTGATTCTGAATTTCCCTGCTCTGCCAACTCAGCTGAGGCAAAGCCTTCTTCCTCTGCATCGCCTGCCACCGATTCTACTTCTGCCGCGGGTCAGTTTCTTAAAATGAATCGTTAAGTTGCGACAGAAACTGTTTATGAATCACAACTCCGAGGTGTGGCTGGGAAGTGTAGAGACCGTGGAGACCAGCTGCACTGCAAGACGATAGAAACTGCAAAGCCTGGTTTGAGCCAGGAAAGACATCCTGACTAATGCATACCCCACTGCCCCCTCCATCAAGACACCCTGACAAATGCATACCCCACTGCCCCCTCCATCAAGACATCCTGACGAATGCATACCCCACTGCCCCCTCCATCAAGACACCCTGACAAATGCATACCCCACTGCCCCCTCCGTCAAGACATCATCCCTCAAGACATCCTGACAAATGCATGCCCCGCTGCCCTCTCCATCAGTCACCGCTTTTTTGTACATTAATATCGTTCCGGTGGTGTGCCAGCCTCCATATTCACGTGATCTAGGCTCCTGCGACTGTAAACAACTAAAATAAGTCTTCAGATGACATTCAGGACATTACCAATCTTCTTGAAGTGTGTAAGACAAGTATGCTGAAGACCGTACAAGGCCTTCAGCGCTGCTTAAAAAAAGCAGAAACAATTCCATTAGCTGGTGTAGCTGCCTAGGGCAACTAGGGTAGGTATGTTTCAGAAATTAACATTAATTTTGTAGAAAAATCCAAGCAAATAAAGCATTAAACTATCTACTTCTATGCCACACCTTTTGAACGAAAATTTTATAATACTAGAATTGATTCCAGAATGCTGCACAAATTGATTAGGTATGGCATATTTAGGTACATACTGCAGAAATTGATTTGGTATGATTAAGGGCAGTGTATCGCCCTTCCAGTATTGCCTGGGCAAATTAAGATGCTGCAGAAATTGATTAATACTAAAGGTAAACATTCAATAGACTTCTTACGTTACAGAGACGTCGTCGCAATCGAGTGACGTCGAAGAGCCCGTGGCCGTTTGTTGTCCCAAGCGCCCTTCTCTTCGTCTTTCATCGCCGACCAAAACATCGTACGTCCTTCCCGACGTACCCTCAGCATCTGACGTCTCAACGCCAAAGCTAGAATGTGATCAGGAACAAAACGTAGACGTCAGTCAAGCCAAGAAACCGTCCAAGATCAGGAGACGTAACGCCGCCCTCTACGTCGGTGACGATGAGTGATCAATTTGTAACAGCAAATATGAGCGAATCGTACGTTTGCAAAAAGGAATATAATTACGAGGAATTGCAAGTTAACGAGAGAAGAAATTTCACGTGCGCAACAAGAGACGAAATTGTACGACATCAACGAAGGGAGAAAATCAGCCAAGTGAATCGAAGCTACTGCGAGGAGGTTGGAACTGGCCGCAATGCCGGCGCTTGTGTGAAGTAAAATGTGTTCAGCGAACGCGTCATGTTAAATATCCACTGCCTCTTTTATTGCACACCAAACAAGAACTGCTTAATGTTTTAAGTAGCATGCAATGGTAATAGGTACCGCGTCATCGTGCTAGCACGGTTCCTGTACCAGTACAGTGTTAAAATGCCGGGCCTGATGCTAGATTAATGGTGCCATTATCAGATGAATGATATGCCATCAGTGGGGCACGAGCTGGGGACTATCATCAGATGAATGATAAGCTATCAGTTGGAAGCTTGTGTGTAGACCAGCTCCTTCAATGCGGCGCATTACCCCGATAGTTGAGCTTAGTTCGCTCATCGTTCGTTATGGGGACCTGAGGTTCCCAAATTTCCCATACTTGTTCCCCCATCTTCATCCTCGTGCCTGTTCGGCACGGCCATTTGCTACCGTCACTGCAGGGGCAGTCTTCAGTGTTGCAGCCACCGCAGTTAATTTAGCCGCAGTTACTTTAGTCTATTGTCGCCACCGCAGTTACTATAGCAGTCAGGAACTCTCGTGGCGGACGAGTTGATACGAAAATATGGAATCAGGAGCGCCGTGCGGCAATATATGTAATGGAAGAGCTTTGTAATTGGGGAATCTGACAAGGCTTTCATTGGGCTTAATGCAGACTGTTCGCTCTGCACGTTGTCCAGCGCTTGTTATGTGCAGACTGTTTGCTCTGCACGTTGTCCAGAGTTTGACCAAGACGCTCGGGCGGTACTGGCCGGCTTGCGCTGAAAGGGAAACAAAAAATGAACGTGTGAAGGCTATCCATGCATAAAAGCTACGCAAATAATGATAAAAAGTTGTTAGTGATTAAAGTGGTCTACCGTAGTGGGAATTGAGGCCTTCTGCATGCCAACAAATGCGGATAAAAACTCATGCGGAAAATTAACGCGTGCGTGCGGCTGTTGGTAAACTCCTGCGTATCAGAACAGTTTACTTGTGATGATAAACTCGGCAATGAGACGAAGAAAGAATGAAAGATGAACGAAAAAAAGTAAAAAAAATTGTCCCTGAATAAAGTTAGGACTCACAACGATGATTAGGAACAGGAAATTATGAAGCGTTAAGAGTTATTTAAAACCAGACTAATAACAATATTAAAGTCGCGGATCTGGCGGTCTATGGCTGCCTACATTTTTTGGCACAAACGGTGATAGGCAAAGTCGGCAAGACATGGCCGGCAAAATAATTTTTCTAAGCCTATTTTCTACCTTTTCATCGCACCTCTATCGGCTAACTTTACATCATCGCAGCAAACACGTTCGCTACGCGTTTCATATCTCGGATTGAAATCGGTGCAGACCGGCAGCGCTTTGACTTTGAGTGCTTTTTTTGATTTGAACTAGTTTCGTTGAAACAATACAACGTTGATAACGAGTTCATTTCGTTGAAACAACTCAACGTTGATTACGAGTTCATTTCGTTGAAACAATACAAAGTTTGTAACGAGTTCATTTCGTTGAAACAACTCAACGTTGATAACGAGTTCATTTCGTTGAAACAATACAACGTTGATAACCAGTTCATTTCGTTGAAACACGAGGCAATCAACAGCTTCCAGATTTCTAAAGTGTTGCGGCCGGTATCGCGCAAACTGACTGGTGGGGTGACAATTCAAATCTCTGTGATTATTTCGCATAACATTTTGCGATGAATTTCTGAAGATCACCAAGCAATCATTGACGAAAAACAGCATTACTGCGAAACGACTATTATTAGTCGACTTCAATGTAAATTAATTTAGGTATAAGTTGGAAACTTGTCATGCCAATAATTGCTGTTGAATGTTAAACTTTTTGGTTACGGAAGCGTTATCCGTCGTCAATACTATTAGTATGGCAGGAGCTGATATAGAATTTACCGTCAGTAGTCACAGAGTTTTAAGATCGTAATCGAAGAAGTACATTAAAAGGGAAATAATGGAGCGGCAGAAACAAGAGTGACAATCTCAGTTGCATAGCAACAACTGCGTGAATAAAGATGACGAAAAATACAGGAAAGGCAAAACTCGCAACAATATCTACAGCTGAAACAATGATAACAACAACAAATCCAGAGACGACAACAACAATGAGAAGGCATGACGCCGCGCGTTCCTCTCGAGCACGTCCGTGATGTTATCCCGCAGAGGGAAAAGAGCTTCCCCGTAAGAATAACCCATAAACGAACGACTGGTTTATAAGCTTGTATGGCGGATTATCGATTCATCACTGTGGAAAACTGTAGACGTGATATTATGTTTGTAGGAATAAAACGGAATGCAATAAAGGTCACGGAATAATTTTTGAGCGGAAAATCAATCCATGAGCTGCATTGATATTTGAATTATTTATACCTCGTAGAAATATCACAAAGATGGTGATAAAGGATGTTTGAATTCCTGAACGATAAAGAGATCGGAATAACTCAAGCAGCGGAGAAGTGATCCGTCTGGCGTGATGGGTGCGTAAATGTGATCGAAGGTTACCATCATAGCATAGCGGCGGAGAATTGATCAGTTTGTGGACTGCTTCTCTGGCATACTTTGCTATTTAGCGCTGCAGTTGGCGGGCAACTTTTTTGACCGGCCCTTTCAGGGTGATCTGCCGGAGCCCGACTGATGCTGCACGTATAGTACTGCTGCTGCTGCTGCTGCACGTATAGTACTGCTGCTGCTGCTGCTGCTGCACGTATAGTACTGCTGCTGCTGCTGCTGCTGCACGTATAGTACTGCTGCTGCTGCACGTTTAGTACTGCTGCTGCTGCACGTTTACTACTGCTGCTGCTGCACGTTTAGTACTGCTGGTGCAGCACGTTTAGTACGGTTTAACTAGTCGGGACTGCAGCACTGCAGGCACAGCAGCAGCTCTGTGCGATCACAATTTATATCCGTTGAGGGGAATTATTGAGTCTCAGTTTAGCAGCACTGCGTGCAGCAATAGCACTGCGTGCAGCAATAGCACTGCTTGCAGCAATAGCACTGCTTGCAGCATTAGCACTGCTTGCAGCAATTGCACCATTAAAATTTCCTAAAATGTAATTGTAAATTATATTATTTTTATATTTTCGACTTTCTCCGGTGCGTGCACGCCTACTGAAGATGAAAGCAGATGGTGCCAGCTCGAGCATGGCACCAACTGCCACAAAAAAGGTAATTCGCCAGCATTTTATTTGCTTATGAGAATAGTGAACGTTAAATAACTCGAATGATCGTTAGGCGAATATACAAATGCAAATTATTTTGCGAATTTTACCGTATTGATTACATATAAGATTGAAGTAACACCTTCGTGCTTCTAGTGATGTTTGTGGCACAGGTAGAATATTTCGCCGGCATTTTATTTGCTTACGAGAATAGTGAGCGTTAAATAACTTGAATGATCGTTAGGCGAACATATACAAATGCAAAATATTTTGCGAATTTTAACGTATTGATTACATATAGGATTGAAGTAACACCTACGTGCTTCTATTGATGTTTGTGGCATCGGTAGAATATATGAAAAATAATTGACGTCAAATTATTGGTATTGGACTTTATCATGGGATATAAGCGATGTATCTATTGCAGGTGGAACTGGAACTGCCGTCTATGTTGAGAACTTCATATTCCCGAGCAAAATTCTGGCGCCACTCATATATAATGACCTATAACAACGAGCTATCACCCTGCATTATATTATCATCAACGACCTCGCTCCTAATCTACCTTTATCTACGAGATCTACCGCGTCAAGTCGTGCGTAGAGCGGCGTAGAAAACGACACTCCTAGCGCTGCTCAACATGCCTTGGGATTAATTAAAATCCCTGCAATTGCCTAACACGCGCTAGGATTAAAATCTTAGCTATTATGAATACGCGCTAGGATTGAAATCCTATCAATCAGTAATGATGGTAACGATCAGTTAATACAGTTAATAGTTGAAGTTAATAGTTGCAACAACGTTGATTCCGAGTTTATTTCTTCGAAACAATACAACGTTTAATCGACGTTATTTCTATGTCAGACGCGAGATAAGATACGCCTTGTGTAGTTTTTTTCCTGTAAACGGAGAAAAACTGTACTCCTGTAAACGCTTTCCTGTACTACTATCATAATTAAGCGTTTTTAAGGCAAACGTTCGAGTTTTAGGCAAACTCGAAAGTCTCATGTTTACATGGTCAATAGCGCAAAACTAAAGTATTGGGTTTTCCACAATATTTTTCGCGACTGTTTATAATTCTTAAGTGAGGAATTGAAATTGTAAATTCTATATAATTAAGGAAATCTTTCCGCCATGAAAAGGAATGAGAAAATTATTAAAATTATTGCAACGTAGAGGTTTGTGAATAACAAATATAATTTTTCGGAAACTATGTCCCTAATATTTCCATACAATTTATTCATAATTTAAATACATAAATTGAAGAACATTAAATTTAAATTTGTATGAACTAGCTTATGAAGCCTGGTATATCTGAGGCAGATTTTAGTGAATAATCACCCAATACTTTTATGCACGAGTGGATAAACTTGTGCAATCTCGATTTTACACGGGCCTAGACAATCCAAAGAGGTAACTAGTTGGTTAATCCGTGTAATCTAGGACTTGCACCATACGGTTCCGTATAATCTCAGACCTAAACCCTTCAGTTACGCATTTTCTCGGACCTAGACCGTAAGGTTCCATGTAATCTCGGACCTATAGACCACACGATTCCATATAATCTCGGACGTAGACTAAACGATTCCGTATAATCTCGGACCTAGACTATACGGTTCCATATAATCTCGGACCTAGACGATACGGTTCCGTATAATCTCGGACCCAGGCTATTCGGTTCCGCCTAATCCCAGTTCAGGATTTTACGATTCCGTATTATCCAGGACTTATGGAGCATAAGGTCCCATATAATCTACTATCTTGGTCTTAGATTATACGGTTCGGAATCATCTCGGACATAGACCATCAGGTTATATTTAATCTCTGCCATAGACCATACGTCTCCGTATTATCTAAGTTCAGATGTAAACTTACCAGGTTACCTAAGTCCCGCTGCAGCCATAGCCCTCTGAACAGAATTGAAGCGTAGCGGAAAGGGGAACTCTGCACGAATTTCCCCTCTCCGTGGGAGTATGTCTTCCCTCACTGTCGGGGGTGCGGTGCGCGATGTGATACAGAAACAGGATCTGTTATAGTCCAGTGCTGGACTGAGCTGAATTTCTGGTATAATGATGGAAAATTAATTGATAATAGGGCACAGTATCATTCCAGTAGGGCACAGGAACAGATGAATGATACACACACGTCACGCGGTGGAACTAAACACTTGTTGTATTAAAGAAATTAATTGTTGACAAGGAATTTCTCTTGTAGTGCCGACCGCCCGCCCTTTGAACGGTTCGTTTATGTGAAAATCAAATCAACGCCTCTCTGACGGTTCATTTATTCGAAAGTCAAGTCAACCGCCTCTCGCACGGTTCATTTATTCGAAAGTCAAGTCAACCGCCTCTCGGACGGTTCATTTATTCGAAAGTCAAGTCAACCGCCTCTCGGACGGTTCATTTATTCGAAAGTCAAGTTAACCGCCTCTCGGACGGTTCATTTATTCGAAAGTCAAGTTAACCGCCTCTCGGACGGTTCATTTATTCGAAAGTCAAGTTAACCGCCTCTCGGACGGTTCGTTTATTCGTATTAAGTCAAGTCCACATCCGCTGTTAACATCAACTTTTCGGACATTTTAAGACCAGTTGATTTAAAGGAAGATTGTACCTCTGCCGCTTACCCTCTGACCCCAAGCGTGTCTGGAAATGCCCTAAAATTGGGAAAACTTTCACGCGCTGAACTCGGCGCAGATTTTATTGGGACATTCCACGGCCTGAAAACAACATCCAAATTTTTCTAGTGGAACATGATTCCTTGATCTTCACGGGTCGGTGCATCGGTATTCCAAATTGAAGGAAGCGATAGCACAATACAATAACAAAATGTTTAAGGGAGAAGGTTATTGACGATTAATAAAGTATATTAGGTACAATAATCTTGTAGGTAGATAATTCTATACCAAAACGCGAGAGGCTGAGTTGAGGCGATGAACTGTTAGCTGTTAGGGAAATCCAACTAGGCTAGTGAAGAATTTGAGTTAAAGTTATGAGTTATAATAAACGGCAGTTATTTAGCAAATCAAATGTAGATAGTAACTAAAGGAGCGTATTTTGAAATCATTACAATTTCAATGATGCACAATTTCAGATAGCCTTAATCAGAGCAAATAACGCTCAATAATACCGACATAATTCTTAAATTAATTTGCGAGTGAGAGCACAGTTTCAATGGCGAGAATGAGCAAGATATATATCATGGAAACCATAATTAGAAAGAATGATAATAGTTAAAATAATTATGATCACGAGGGTTGACGTAACAACACGGAAAATATGGAATAATTCGGGAACTGGGCGATGGAGGGTGCCGGAGAGCGGGGGAGGGGCGACGTTTGGGGGAGGGGCGACGTTTGGGGGGAAGGGGCACCGTCAGGAGAGTCCCTGTGCAGGCCTCCTAAGCTCCCCAGATCTGGGGTGTTGCACGGGGTGGGGGGAGTCAAGGGGAGGGAGATGAGCGCTGGGAAATTAAAGGGAGTGGTAGTAGTGGTAAGGGGAGTGGTAATAGTGGTAGGGGGAGTGGTAGTAGTGGTAGAAGGAGTGGTAGTAATGGTATAGCGGCCAAATGCTTGACAAGCGCTCCAGCTACACGTTTTCCAGCACCACAAGTCAAGAATAAACATCACCGACTAGCGTAAATCCCTCATAATTCTGTTATTAAAACTTATTTCCAGCTCAAACGGATACTCCAATGTTTATTAAATTTTGAATACGATCAACAATTTTGATTGGAAACTAGTTGACAGGCTGTGGATTAAAGTTTCGGTCTGCTTCAGTTACTCCGATCTTGGATTAAAGTTTCGTGGGGCGCGTGTAGGAAATTTATGAATGCATATGTTACCGGAAAACCGATGCAGCGCCTTCGACCAACAAATGGGCGATACTGAAACAATCCTTACAGTTTGCCAATTAATAAAAAATCTAGATGATCGGGATAAAATAATAAAAGGAAGCTGACTGCGCTGACTATTTCTCGAATTAACTTGAAGGGTACGTCCCCGTTTTATACAGTATAAGTATATAAAAAGGGTCCCCTTATATAAGCAGATCGATTAAGATAAGGGTACGTCCCTGTATACAGTACAAGTATATAAAAAGAGTCCCCTTATATAAGTAGATCGATTTAGATCAAACGTAGACGTTCGCTTGCGGGGTAAGTGCAAGTCATTATCCGAACAGCGAGATATCAAGCAGACGTAAGGTTGTATAAATATAAAGTAAAGATTGAAAATTAAAGAGCGTAAAACAAAAGAGTTTTATTGACTACCGGCAATAATTAATTAGTCGCCACAGAGCAGATACTGCACTCACCTCACCACTCTTGATTTAAATTCATATAATTCTGGCCAGAACTACGATTAGTAAAGTTCTATAAAATCATAATGAATATAATGCCGTTTTAATCACGCTATAAATATGTGGTTCAGTTTGGTTCACAAAATAAATAATTATTTTCAATGCCTGCGACTTGGCAACGATGGAAACGTTAGCAGCATTCACGATATTTACTGGCGACTCCGGATAAGTTAGATGTTCTAAAATATGAAAAAAGAGAATATCCCTAGCAACTATAAGGCCTTGTTGAGAAGTATATTTTTTTGATAATGGTAGTTGAAGACTATAATAATTAAGCATGACAATTATCTAGATAATTACAAAGAAACCTATTCGAGTGACCTAGAGTTTTACTAACCTGACGCGAGGCTCGGCTTGAAGATAATGATTAGCAAGTTAAATCGTACGCGGTGTTGCCAAGTACCAGGAAAAGTCATAATGTGTTCATAGAAATAAAACTCGCAAGTTTGGTACACTACATACCAACTTTTTACATAGCAACTTTATCAGTAAATTGAACGCCAGCCTATAAATTCACTTTTAAAAAACTTTCGTCAATTCAATTATCACGATGTAATTTATAAGTGCTGCATGATTATAAATACTTTCAATATTGAAAAAGATGCTGGCGCGGTAGTGGCGTAATGACGACGCATTACGATCCACGTGAGCGCATTCCGCGCATACCTTGCACGTTTGTGCAGCTGCTTACCCCCACGGGGGGAGGGGAGGAAATTTCTTATGGTATGCCATACGTGAGAGGGGGCGGGGGGTGGACAGTACCTGGAAGGGAGGGGGGAGGACCATGTATGCATGGGGTCCGGGGGAGTAAGTTGCATCACAGGTAACGCTAACCTCACGCGGTGGAAGAAATGGTCCACGCGGTGGAAGAAATGGTCCACGCGGTGGAAGAAATGGTCCACGCGGTGGAAGAAATGCTCGCTCCACNTAGGTTGCATCCCAGTAACGCCAACCTCACGCGGTGGAAGAAATGCTCGCTCCACGCGGTGGAAGAAATGCTCGCTCCACGCGGTGGAAGAAAAGGTCCTCGCGGTGGATGAAATGGTCCACGCGGTGGAAAAAATGGTCCACGCGGTGGAAAAAAATGTTCGCTCCACGCGGTGGAAAAAAATGTTCGCTCCATGTTGTTAGAGAAAATGTTCGCTCCACACGGTGGAAGAAAAGATCTCACTAGGTGGAAGACAATAATGAAAATAAATAATGTGATTAACTGTTTGTTCAACATATATTATGATCCTCCTCAACACTCTGGATGGTGTTGGTCGTGGCTGGTGTGAACAATATAAGGCTTATCAGTACAGCTCTCGGCAAACTCTCATATTGATTAATTTTATTACTTACAGCTATAGATAGGGATAATTTTTTACCAATGTTAATTTCTATTCTCTATGCAACAATAATTCCTCTGATAAATTTGTGACTTCAGTTTAATCAAGCGATTACGATAGAGCCGGATTCGTCGTTAAGTTAATTATTCTCTTGCTTTTGGATAGTTTTATGAATGTATTTTCTTCTAGTGTTCATAGTGTGATATTCAGTACACTCTTTTCTTATAAAATACTCGCAGCCAAATATTAGATGACCATAGTCAGCATAGTTAAAGTAAGACTTCATTTAATAGTTTATTCATTATATATCTATAACTCCGATATCAAACTGATTGGTCTGATGTTGATGAAAATCAGAAGAGAATAGGCCAAATTATAAATTATGTAGCGCAATTTTGCATATAACGCTTAGGTTGCCGACAATCGACATTGTCGGCAACCTAAAAAAAGGGAATTAATAAAATTAATTCCCTTTTTGTTGGAATGTTGAGTTTGGGAGGCCCTTAAAAAAATTAAAAAAAATCCACATGACTCAAGGAAGTTTCATTGGATTGGGGATCCAACATTAGTTCGAACAAGCACCAGCAAACCCACGACGAAAATACATGTATCCAGAGATCTGATCAGGTAAGGTCAATCCGACGATAACTACGAATATAATAACTTATTCAAGCAAGAAGCTATACCAATAGATTATAGAACAAGGAATAATATTGTGCCTGTTGATAATAAAATACTCGCAGCTGTGTTATATTTTATTTAGTTTTAGGAAAGTTCTGAACAAAGGTTTCCGCACAGCCCCTTGTCAGAACGATACAGATTGCACTGCATCTTATTTGTCTGGCCAAAGTTGGTTCAATTTTCGGCCGCTTTACCGTGATAGCAGAACAAAAAACTTCATCATTCACAAACCTCATCATTCACAAACCTCATCACTCACAAACCTCACCAGTCACAAACCTAATCATTCACAAACCTCGTCATTCACAAACCTCGTCATTCACAAACCTCATCATTCACAAACCTCATCATTCACAAACCTCATCATTCACAAACCTCATCATTCACAAACCTCATCATTCACAAACCTCATCATTCACAAACCTCATCATTCACAAACCTCATCATTCACAAACCTCATCATTCACAAACCTCATCATTCACAAACCTCATCATTCACAAACCTCATCATNTGTAATCAGTGGTGCTGGCTTGATATAATCAGTGGTGCTGGCTTGATATAATCACTGGTGCTGGCTTGATATAATCAGTGGTGCTGGCTTGATATAATCAGTGGCGCTGGCTTGATATAATCAGTGGCGCTGGCTTGATATAATCAGCGGCGTTGGCTTGATATAATCAGTGGCGCTGGCTTGGTATAATCAGTGGCGCTGGCTTGATATAATCAGCGGCGTTGGCTTGATATAATCAGCGGCGTTGGCTTGATATAATCAGTAGTGCTGGCTTGATATAATCAGTAGTGCTGGCTTGATATAATCAGTGGCGCTGGCTTGATATAATCAGTAGTGCTGGCTTGATATAATCAGTAGTGCTGGCTTGATATAATCAGCGGCGCTGGCTTGATATAATCAGCGGCGTTGGCTTGATATAATCAGCGGCGTTGGCTTGATATAATCAGTAGTGCTGGCTAGATATAATCAGTGGCGCTGGCTTGATATAATCAGTGGCGCTGACTTGATATAATCAGTAGTGCTGGCTTGATATAATCAGTGGTGCTGGCTTGATATAATCAGTGGTGCTGGCTTGATATAATCAGTATCGGGGGCTTGATGCAATCAGTGGCGCTGGCTTGATATAATCAGTGGCGCTGGCTTGATATAATCAGCGGCGTTGGCTTGATATAATCAGCGGCGTTGGCTTGATATAATCAGCGGCGTTGGCTTGATATAATCAGCGGCGTTGGCTTGATATAATCAGTGGTGCAAGACCCGCGGCACAGGTTCTCATAAAGAGACAGCCAGGCGTTCATCCGTAAATGTTATTTGGTATTACGTTCCATCTAAATTCAAACATTAAGTTACTCGTACCCAAATCCACTTTTTTTGCATATGTCACGAAATCATTCGATTTACCGACGTATTTACTTTCCACAGATGGCAATAGTACAAGTGATAGGTAAACGAGTAGCTGATTAGATTCCTTCTCGTGGAAATAATCATTAGCATTCATTTATTCATTCAATAACATTCACACTTCTCAGAGAATTAATTTTTACTAATATTTCTCTATTTGCCGTTGCATCAATTTTCTTAATTATTCCAGCAAACTCTCATCGGCCTCCCACTTTGATCCCTATCACCGTACTCCTTGTATTTGACACGCCAAATGCAAAAGAAACTTTCATAAATATATCGACTATCTATAAATACTATATATTTCATATATATACTACAATAAATTCGGTGAGAAACACCCTAAAATGCTGCCGAAAGTCAGCCTGACTATTCGAAAATGAGGAACAAAATGAATCGGAAAACGGTGCTACCGTCCACATGCGCCGACTTGTCCGCACAGNAATAACCATACGTCCTGTCTCTTATACACATCTAGATGTGTATAAGAGAAACGTGTTGGACTGTGCAACCAAAAGATTGTGCAAAACGTACCGTCTGGCCCGGCCTTAACAAAGCGCCAAAGGCCCTGTTTCTAATATAGGGCCTAGGGCTTGGGTCCTTAGGTAGAGCCCAGGAGCAGATCGGTAGGGCCCAGGAGCAGAGGTAGGGCCCAGGAGTCGGGTCCTTCAATAAGGTAGAGCCCAGGAGCAGAGGTAGGGCCCAGGTGCAGAGGTAGGGCCGGCCCAGAAGTTGGGTCTTTCAATAAGGCCTGGGTCATTATATAGGGCCATGGTCCCAGGGCCTTACAGATGGCCAGGGTCCCACGCCCTTACATAGGGCCAGGGTCCCGGTCCCTTACATAGGGCCAGGGTCTCGGGCCCATATATGCGGCCCAGGGTGACCGGTGTGTCCAGGTTTGTGGCCGCGCCTGAGGAACTCGTGGCGGCCACAAATGCACCGAAATATCCAGCCTGTCTGCTTGCGGTGGTCAACTGCTTCCGAGTCCGTAGGAACCAAGCTTCATACTTCATACATTCATTCATTCGTACCACAACATTTGGAACTTCTAACCCCTCGCCCTCCCATTTCCTACGGTTGCTTCCTCCCCTCCTCCAGAGGGTAAAGTTACCGCTGCTAGAAGCGAAGAGCGCAGTCTCGCCGACCTCAAATTTTAATAAAAAATTAATAACATTCACGCACTTAATAACCTTGACCTTGCAAGCGACGGGATGTTCATATAATAAAATTAAGAATTTCAATGCAAAGTATAGAAAAGAATAAATTACATAGGATTTACCTCTTCTATACATTGAATTGGACGATTAAGATCGTTGATACTGTTATTTCTTCACCGGCAGACGAGAAATATTTTATTAGTTAAGAGAGATACGAGCAAGAGTATTCGTGCCACGTGGGAGCAATGCACGCGGAGGATACGTGCTGCGTGGGAGCAATGCACGCGGGAGGATACGTGCCGCGTGGGAGCAATGCACGCGGGAGGATACGTGCCGCGTGGGAGCAATGCACGCGGGAGGATACGTGCTGCGTGGGAGCAATGCACGCGGGAGGATACGTGCTGCGTGGGAGCAATGCACGCGGGAGGATACGTGCTGCGTGGGAGCAGCTGTGGCGGTGCAGCTGTGACCCGTGACGACCTGCCACCGCAGCTGCTTCCTGCTGCTGCTGCTGCTACGATTGCAGCTGTTAATGCCGCTTCTGTTGCAGCTGCTAATACTGCTGCTGTTGTGATCGTAGCTGTTAATGCTGCTATTGTTGCTGCTGGTATTGTAGCTACTGTACTGTTAATGGCGGTGCTGCTGTTGTTGCTTCTTCTTTGTACACACGTAGCGTACGTACACTCACGTGTGCACACGTAGCGTACGTACACGCACGTGTACACACGTAGTGTACGTACACTCACGTGTACACACGTAGTGTACGTACACTCACGTGTACAACATGTGTGTAGGTTGAATATCCTTTGATGGTGAGTCATGCGAGGGTAGGGAGGAGCTACAACTGGGCACAACTGCCAGATTGACCATTTTGACGATGATTCACGCTGAAAGAGTGATCTATTCAGTTAATCGTATGGCGACCATAATGAAATTGGCGCGGACGATTCTATAGATAGGCTGGAGAACCTCTTTGGTGTGAAGTCACTGAAGTGTCTTCGAGCACCGTGCTGATTGGCTCACTACGATCGAACATGCTAGTGCGTTGTAGTGAGGTCGATAAGTCGTGGTCATAACAGCCTGTTCCTGCACTTCTATCATTGAAGGTAGCGACTGTCCAGCTTTATAATCCCGGTTCCGGTAATCATTACTCAAGGGCGCTGAAAGGCCGCAACGAGGACGGGGAGCTCATGACTGTCCCCTGGCAACTTCGGGACATCTGTCAACATAATCAAAGTCATCCGGATTCCGGACCCGTGACTGAAGTATCGGGAAGTTTTAGAAAACTTTACTCAGACTTTACTCATGCCCCGGCGTTCGCGGCATGCACTAAAAGAGTAGATAGAGCACTAAAAGAGTAGATCTCCACCATGTCGGGTGCCGGCCTTCAGCCCACTTCTGTGTGGAGAGGGCTATGCAGCGGTGCTTTACACAGTAGCACGCATAGTGCCGTTGTAAGGTCGACAATCGATACCGTAAGGCGAATCGGATAAGTCACGTGGTTGCATTACGCTAGGTTAATATACGACCTGGTTGAACTATATCAGGTTGACCCACGAGAAGTTCGGTCTTTCAGTTCAGCTTTCTTGTTACGTTACGTAGATCGAGAAACGTAAACAAACCCTTCATTCCCATGCCTGATTGGTCGACTGGTTTGATCGAATTTCGGTGATTGGTTAATGCCCGTGACGGATCAGTGACGTCACAGGCGAACAACGAGCTACATCCGCAAAAATGGGCTTCTGATGGGTCAACCTTATACTAGTTCAACCATGATATACGAGGTACACTGCATCCACTGGCTTCCTTTCGTCCAACAGGCGAGTCCAGTCGTTCAACGTAGACAAGGGGTTAGTGGTGCAGGATCTGCCGGTAATAAAGCCATGTTGCCAGTCTGATAGGAGATGGTGAACAGTCAGTTGATCGATAATCCTATCCCTCACAACAGATTCCATTACCTTACATAAAATACTTATCAGACTGGCAGGGCGATAGTTAACGGGGCTACTTTTGTCATCTTGCATTTTTTTACATTTATGGAAAAAATGCACTATTGTGCTCGCCATGTCCGTCTGTCCGTCCGTGACTTAACGTTTTCGTCGACGAGAAAATGCGCTACTGTGTCTCTCAATACTCAGTGAGTACTGAGTTATATTTTTTGAACAATGGTGTTACGTGAGCTTCTTTCCAATCGGCCGACGAAGTCCCTTCGTTCAAGGGTTTTTGAAAGAACGCATTCAAAGGGCAGGCCAAGACGATTGCTGAAGATGCTCGTGATTAGTCAAACGCGTCATCGGACTTTGCTAACCTTTCATTTGGACAAATTTTAAGAATTGTTGACCCTACTACTCTACCTACTATCAGGCAGCTAGAGACGGTAAACTAAAGTAGTTCTAAATGAAAATTGTGACAGACTAGCCTTAGATATCCTTATTAACCATGCCAATTACCAGTCGTGTCACCACCAAAGTTCGGATGGTCTTGTCACGCCCACCATGCAATCACCGGGAATTGTAAAGCCCTCACCTATTGACTTGATGCGAAAGGCTTGGGCTAGACGGATTTGAAACTTCAATGACAAGCTTAATTCAATGGAATAAAAATAAACAACAAATTATAGCAAAACAAATCAGAACGAATGATTTTGCAAACGGAAGCGAAAATAGGAACTAAGCAAATTAACTAATCGCAATCGGAAACAATACGAATATTTTCAAATCGGACACGATAGCTATAATAAATAGAATGCACGGAGAGAGAGCTAAAGCAACGAGTTTTTGTTAAGCGCATGATCCTGAAACAGGAAAACAAGAGTAAATACCTACGAATAACAAATCAACCTGATCACTGAAATCAAGGCTTTCCACAAAGTATTCAAGTTCCAACAAATCGCACGCAACAACTCACCCTGGCGTCGGAGTTACAACTCTGTAAGTATAAGAGGACACTAGTACAACTCTGTAGGTATAAGAGGACACTAGTAGGCTACGCCAGTCGAGATCAACAGCCTAACTGACGGCTACCACAAATTTAACGACAACATCAAAGCTGGTCGCGCTTAATCTTAACGGTCTGCTAATTGCCAGTGATGGGAAATTTGCATACTACTACATTGCAAATATGACTTTCTTTTTAACCAAACTTGTATACATGAAGGGCACTGCCCTAAGCCTACGAATTTATGTCTCGTGTAAAGTTTCATAATATCCGGTGCACAAGTTTAAAAATCTGGGACACAAGTGTGTTTCGAATTATAACTTTATTATTTTATTCCGGGATAAATTTTCGCCTATGTCTCGTTATCTTTATCCGGGAAATTTCTCGTCTCGTCTCGCTATCTCGGTTCATTTATTTTAGAGATAGCTATTCCGAGACTCAGGAGTCTACTCAGCGCTTCACGAAGCCGGCGCTACACCGCACGCTTCATGAAGCCGGCGCTACTTCCCGCGCTTCACGAAGCCAGCACTGCTCCTCGCGCTTCACGAAGCCGGCGCTGTTCCCCGCGCTTCACGAAGCCGGCGCTTCAGGCTGGAATGCCAGGAATGCGTCGGGATGCCAGCGACCGCCATTAGAAGTAGGCGAGTTGCGCGCGCCATAAGCTCTTGCATGCAGCCATAACCTGTCATTAATAATTACAACCGAACAGTTCGTAACGCAACCTTGTATTGGTCTTATCGCAAATGATTGGCACCGGGGCGCAATTATCACAATCAAATTGTATTGTATTCTGTGCTATGTCGTGTTCTGCTGTAAAAATATTTGAGATTGATAGAATGGGAACTACAATTATACTTCAGAATTCTCTGAAGCACCCGTTGAATCACCTCTCCTTAGTATGCTTCCTTATTCACTTAAGAAATTATTGCAACGTTTCTTCGTTCGGAATTATTTCTTATCGTCATTATCATGGTATAGTGCAGCAAATGACAGACTGGTCATTGTTATACCGCATAGTGTACAGAAGTTTCATTGGATAACACCTAAGAAGACTAAACAGTTCAATATTTATAAAATAAATTACACGTCTTGCATTCACACTATGGGAGTCAAGTAACTATGACGTGAACGCTGCATGGTAAAAAAATGAATTTTAGAAAATTGGAGTCTAGTTCAACGAAGAAACAAGATTGGTTTAGTTTAGGTGAAGCAGGGCTTCGCCGGTCTAGGGATTGTCGTCGCCGGTCTTGGTGATCGTCGTCGCCGGTCTTGGTGATCATCGTCGCCGGTCTTGGTGATCGTCGTCGCCGGTCTTGGTGATCGTCGTCGCCGGTCTTGGTGATCGTCGTCGCCGGTCTTGGTGATCGTCGTCGCCGGTCTTGGTGATTGTCGTCGCCGGTCTTGGTGATCGTCACCGCCGGTCTTGGAGATCGTTGATCGTGATCAAGCAGTTCGTGGCAAGCTATGAGCCCCGACGGGAGACTGCAATTAAGACCTCGGTAAACAAAAGGCTGGTTCCTATTAAAGGATTGCAAGAGTAAACAAAAGAAGGCGCACAACAAAAAAGGCGCCCGACGCTGCGGTGCGCGGACTTGAAAGCCGCCGCGTTCCGTTGTCGGCGTCACAGCGACGGCGACTCGTCAGGTCCGCTGCATTTTTCACACGCGGCCGCTGTTTTCGCAAAATTTTCTGAATTTTCACAAGCAGTCTTGGGTATTTTGTATAAAAATTTTGACGGATTTTTATGATCGCTCGCAGTATTTGCTTTTGGTTTCCTAGGATTTGAGTAAACCACCCGATTTACAGGCAGGAAGGATGAAGGGTGTAAATACGCGGTCCTATTACCATTCGTAAAAAGAGTGGCATAGCTAAATTAGCGAGTGGGAGTTAAGAAATTTATAATCGTACTCTTACCAGACGATACCTACGATACAAGGATTGAAGTGCATGGAGCGAATTATTTCCGTCTGTATGACATAGTAGATCAGAAACTCTTACTAGGGTTACTGACCAGCCATTAACAAATTGCAATTCAGGGACCTTAATAAACCCAAAATTTACCGCAAAGAAATAATATAACATTGTTGAAAAAACCGCATTGGTGTAAGGTTGACGTGTGATGGGAAGAGACAAAATTTGCTGACACTCTTAAGGTCAGGGGGGAGAAAAAATTTGCTGACACTGCCGACGCCAGGCCTGAGGGAGTGGAGGGGTCAGAAAATATGAAGCCTCAGAGCCCAGTCGCGCCGTGAAGGTAAAGCGCCAGGCGGAGGCCGAAGCAAAGACATAACAGGAAGTTGACGGCGCTGAGCCAAAGAGCTGATGTCAGCAAATCCTGGCCTGGGGAAAGGCATCAGCTGACGATTGAGCCAACAGCTGATGTATCAGGCCGGCATCAGCTGGCGAAAGAGGCATCAGCTGACGATTGGAGCCTCAGCTGATCTGTCATATAACAGCAGCTTTTCCAGGCATCGCTTAATCTATCAGGTATCAGATCAAAATTCATGCATGCACCCTGGAAATTAGAATAATAGGCAGGAATGGAAAAAAAACCTACTAGTCTCATGTTGAATAGACGAAACGAATCGATCCATTCAACGAATGGATCGAAGCTGATATCCAAGCAAGGGACGGTTAAAACCTGCCCCTGCTCTGGCATATAGCCTGCAGGGTCAAGTTGTTATTTAGTCAGGGCAGTTGTGGGGTCAAGTTGTTGTGTAGGCAGGGCAGTTGTGGGGTCAAGTTGTTATTTAGTCAGGGCAGTTGTGGGGTCAAGTTGTTGTGTAGGCAGGGCAGTTGTGGGGTCAAGTTGTTGTGTAGGCAGGGCAGTTGTGGGGTCAAGTTGTGTAGGCAGGGCAGTTGTGGGGTTAAGTTGTTGTGTAAGCAGAATTCCTTACATTTCTCTTCTCTGTCTCTCCTACTGACGTCCCGTGTAAGCGACCTCTTGTACGATCGAGTCTTCGTTGCTGTTGCTATTCACCTTCCTCCTTCATTTCTCTTATTATTCTCGTGTTCCAGCTTCGTTTCTGTTGCTATCCCCTGATCCTGCATCGTTGCTGTTGCTATTCATTGGTCACTGGTAATTGGTTATTACTTCGTCTCTTTGAGATGCCGACGCTGTTTCTTCCTTGCCAGCTCCATCGGGCTGTCCACTGGAGACCTCCGGCCTCTTGTACGTGATGAATGTTGTGGGAAATTTTCAAGCTATGAAAACTTCACCTTGCCGGCTATGTATATTTTCAGCTTCCGGTGCAAAATGGCCTAATGGCTTAATAGCTAGGAATTAAATACATTCTATTACAGGAAACCAATCTACTGAACATAGTTACCGTTCAAAAACGGGCAGCGCCTTGCAACATGAACATGTTTTTGGAAGAGCCCTGCAACATGAACATGTTTTTGGAAGAGCCCTGCAACATGAACATNTGAGCCCCGACGGGAGACTGCAATTAAGACCTCGGTAAACAAATGGCTGGTTCCTATTAAAGGATTGCAAGAGTAAACAAAAGAAGGCGCACAACAAAAAAGGCGCCCGACGCTGCGGTGCGCGGACTTGAAAGCCGCCGCGTTCCGTTGTCGGAGTCACAGCGACGGCGACTCGTCAGTCCCGCTGCATTTTTCACACGCGGCCGCTGTGCTCGAAAAATTTTCTGAATTTTCACAAGCAGTCTTGGGTATTTTGTATAAAAATTTTGACGGATTTTTATGATCGCTCGCAGTATTTGCTTTTGGTTTCCTAGGATTTGAGTAAACCACCCGATTTACAGGCAGGAAGGATGAAGGATGTAAATACGCGGTCCTATTACCATTCGTAAAAAGAGTGGCATAGCTAAATTAGCGAGTGGGAGTTAAGAAATTTATAATCGTACTCTTACCAGACGATACCTACGATACAAGGATTGAAGTGCATGGAGCGAATTATTTCCGTCTGTATGACATAGTAGATCAGAAACTCTTACTAGGGTTACTGACCAGCCATTAACAAATTGCAATTCAGGGACCTTAATAAACCCAAAATTTACCGCAAAGAAATAATATAACATTGTTGAAAAAACCGCACTGCTGTAACGTTGACGTGTGATGGGAAGAGACAAAATTTGCTGACACTCTTAAGGTCAGGGGGGAGAAAAAATTTGCTGACACTGCCGACGCCAGGCCTGAGGGAGTGGAGGGGTCAGAAAATATGAAGCCTCAGAGCCCAGTCGCGCCGTGAAGGTAAAGCGCCAGGCGGAGGCCGAAGCAAAGACATAACAGGAAGTTGACGGCGCTGAGCTAAAGAGCTGATGTCAGCAAATCCTGGCCTGGGGAAAGGCATCAGCTGACGATTGAGCAGCTAACAGCTGATGTATCAGGCCGGCTTCAGCTGGCGAAAGGGGTATCAGCTGACGAAAGAGGCATCAGCTGACGATTGAGCCAACAGCTGATGTATCAGGACGGCTTCAGCTGGTGAAAGAGGCATCAGCTGACGAAAAAGGCATCAGCTGACGATTGGAGCATCAGCTGATCTGTCATACAACAACAGCTTTTCCAGGCATCGGTTAATGTATCAGGTATCAGATGAAAATTCAGATGAATAGGCAGGAATTGAAAAAAATACTTAGTCTCATGAGGTGCAATAATAAGTAACGTAAATGAATGGGTCGAAGTTGACATCCAAGCAAGAGACGGTTAAAACCTGCACTATCTGAGCTCTGACGTACAGCCTGCAGGGTCAAGTTGTTGTGTAGGCAGGGCAGTTGTGGGGTCAAGTTGTGTAGGCAGGGCAGTTGTGGGGTCAAGTTGTTGTGTAGGCAGGGCAGTTGTGGGGTCAAGTTGTTGTGTAGGGAGAATTCCTTACATTTCTCATCTCTGTCTCTCCTACTGACGTCAAGTGTAAGCGACCTCTTGTACGATCAAGAGTCTTCGTTGCTGTTGCTATTCACCTTCCTCCTTCATTTCTCTTGTTATTCTCGTGTTCCAGCATCGTTGCTGTTGCTATTCACAGGTCATTGGTAATTACCTCGTCTCTTTGAGATGCCGACGCTGTTTCTTCCTTGCCAGCTCCATCGGGCTGTCCACTGGAGACCTCCGGCCTCTTGTACGTGATGAATGTTGTGGGAAATTTTCAAGCTTTGAAAACTTCACCTTGCCGGCTATGTATATTTTCAGCTTCCGGTGCAAAATGGCCTAATGGCTTAATAGCTAGGAATTAAATACATTCTATTACAGGAAACCAATCTACTGAACATAGTTACCGTTCAAAAACGGGCAGCGCCTTGCAACATGAACATGTTTTTGGAAGAGCCCTGCAACATGAACATGTTTTTGGAAGAGCCCTGCAACATGAACATGTTCTGCAGGCGCCCTGCAACATGAACATGTTCTGTAGGCTATTGGGCGCATGTTCTGTCTCGGCTACGGTTGGGCGGCCGCCGTATATGGGCGGCGGGGTGGCGGGCGGTGCCGCTTACAAATCACCTTCTCAAAATAACGGCGCCCGCACTCAAAATATTCGATGTCACTATTGTGCAAATAGTGACACTTGATGTGTGTAGCACTGATACGTCCTTTTCCGGGTCAATATAACCCACATAAGGGCGAGAGTGCGTCAATATCCGTGTCAAGTCTTTTTGATTTTCCAGAGTGCAGTCTCCCCTCTTACTCTAGGCTCTTGCAAATTGCGAGATCAACATTGAAATTTTTTTATATCAAAGTGTATTTGCCTTCTCTTAACCCTGTGTCATCCTCACCTAATAATGACCTAAGTCATCTAATTCATCATTTTCTAATGCAGTGTGTTCATCTAACAGTAACTCAACAGAATCATTGGATTTATTATTTCTTTAGCCATATGCCTTCCTCATCAAACGTCGACTCAAAATATTCATCAATAACTTAAATTTTTTCCTTCTTCATCAATCGTTGCCACAACCGAATAGTCCGATTCATCAACGATGATGTACGACTCAACGATTTGATAAGTCGGATATCAACGGTGTGTCCAACACTCCGACTCATCAAACGTTGACTCAACAGATTCATCATTCTCTTTACCATTTACCTTCCACATCAATTTTCGGCTCAACAGATTCATTAGATTCATCATTTTCTTAACCATTTACCTTTCACATCAATCTTTCACATCATTTACCTTCCAATTTTCAAACGAAGGCAGCAGTGAAGGCAAATAAAAGGCAATTGGAAGGCAGGAAAGTTTAGGCAGTCATCATTCATCGCGGTTGTTTATATGCACTAATGTCGCCACTTGCCGGCGAGACTCAGAACATGTAGCTTGGCTATCACAGGGTGTTCCAGATTCATTGAGTGCATAGCATTTTTATTGAAGACTTAATCTACACAACAACACTAAATATTATACACATCTACACAGGTTCCTGCACCAGTTATATATTTTTACCCGTGTACACAAGCTTCATTTTCGTGTACTTTTACACATGTTCTTATACACGTACACGTATTTTTAGAATTGTTCATATGGCTAATAATTAGTGTACATATTCATGTGTGTAATACACGACTTAACACGAATACACAAATTCTGGCACACATGCACGAATTCTGGGCATCCATTCATACGAATGTATATGCAGCTGAGTTCATCACAGATGTATATAGTACCTTGACACACCTCGAGACAACTTCTTGACACACCTCGAGACAACTTCTTGACACACCTCGAGACAACTTCTTGACACAGCGCCTAAAGGAGTATAGCGGAACCTACCTCTCGGGTATGAAGTTTCAAATTCAATACAATTTTTATCATAATTACAAGACGATGCAAGTTCAATACGCGAAATACTGCTGCCCAGAGCTGTCGTTGTTGTGACGAACTTTATAGTTACGAAAAAATAAGTAAAGAGTGCAAGAGACTTCTAGAATACCTACTAGACAAGTCGGCTCAATAAATGATAGAAAAATTGACTCTTCAGGAATGATGAAAAAAATAATCTCCTCATAACTGCTAAAAAATTAGTTCCTCTTTAATTATACTAAAGTTGGCTTATAATAACTGATATAAAAGTTGGCTCTTCGTTAATGATATAAAATTTAGTTCCTCATGAATGCCGCACTAAAATCTTCTTTTTCATAAAACATATAAAAGTCTGGACCTCATAAATGATAGAAAAGTTGTCTCCTCGTATAAGATCAGCGTAACATATTCGTAAATAATGTCAGCTTTTTGCTCGACACAGAAAGCCTATACAAGTTTAAATAATAATTTAACAACTTAACTATGAAATGATATGCATTTACACTAAACCAAAATACCCTGAATTGCTTATAACAAATTCCAGTGTAGCGTCCGAGGGTTGCACAGTACCCTCGGCGTCCGAGGGGCGCCTCGTACCCTCAGCGTCCGAGGGGCGCCTCGTACCCCTGTCTCTTATACACATCTAGATGTGTATAAGAGACAGNCCTCAGCGGCCGAGGGGCGCTTCGTACCCTCAGCGTCCGAGGGGCACAATAAAATGCCCTCATATAGCACAAGATTGTTTTTTATGGCTTACTACTGAACTACTTCATTAATTCTTAACAATAATTACTACAAAACCAGCACAAAAGAAGGACACTAACAATATTTCTGGTCGTCACTTCTACGAAACAATACAATTTCAAAACAATGTACATTACAACGAAAAATATCAAATTTGAAAAGCACAAAATTAAACTCCAAATCCGGCACTAAAAAGGGTCCATATTTTAAAGTTTTCATCATGAACATGAGGTTGATATAAATATTACATTTCAATCCATTAATTTTCGGAAGAAGAAAGAAAACCCAACAACATGTCGGAAATGATATTAATTCTAAAAAATATATACAAATGTTATGAAGATTAACCTGATGGTCAAAAGAAACCGCTGTTTATAACACTTAGAGAAATAAACGAGTCATTTTTTTTCAAAATAATGAGGTATTTTTTGCACGTATCACTGATACTCCTTTTGAAGAGTAAGACTGCGTCAGGATTACCAACACAAGTGCAAGAATTGTGCATCGCTTTTTGTACGAAGTCTATTTTACTAGATCAGCAAGTTTTACTAGACATATAGGATGTGGAGTATCACTAGAGTGCGTAAGTGATAACTAGATCAGCAAGTTTTACTAGACATATAGGATGTGGAGTATCACTAGAGTGCGTAAGTGATAACTAGATCAGCAAGTTTTACTAGACATATAGGATGTGGAGTATCACTAGAGTGCGTAAGTGATAACTAGATCAGCAAGTTTTACTAGACATATAGGATGTGGAGTATCACTAGAGTGCGTAAGTGATAACTAGATCAGCAAGTTTTACTAGACATATAG
>NW_025935919.1:102962-109652 GCF_000764305.2 Hyalella azteca | reverse complement strand
GCCTGCGCGAGACCTGACCTGCGCGAGACCTGGCCTGCGCGAGACCTGGCCTGCGCGAGACCTGGCCTGCGCGAGACCTGGCCTGCGCGAGACCTGGCCTGCGCGAGACCTGGCCTGCGCGAGACCTGACCTGCGCGAGACCTGGCCTGCGCGAGACCTGGCCTGCGCGAGACCTGGCCTGCGCGAGACCTGACCTGCGCGAGACCTGATCTGCGCGAGACCTGACCTGCGCGAGACCTGGCCTGCGCGAGATCTGACCTGCGCGAGACCTGACCTGCGCGAGACCTGGCCTGCGCGAGACCTGGCCTGCGCGAGACCTGGCCTGCGCGAGACCTGATCTGCGCGAGACCTGACCTGCGCGAGACCTGGCCTGCGCGAGACCTGGCCTGCGCGAGACCTGGCCTGCGCGAGACCTGACCTGCGCGAGACCTGACCTGCGCGAGACCTGACCTGCGCGAGACCTGGCCTGCGCGAGACCTGGCCTGCGCGAGATCTGACCTGCGCGAGGCCTGACCTGCGCGAGACCTGACCTGCGCGAGACCTGGCCTGCGCGAGATCTGACCTGCGCGAGACCTGACCTGCGCGAGACCTGACCTGCGCGAGACCTGGCCTGCGCGAGATCTGACCTGCGCGAGACCTGACCTGCGCGAGACCTGGGCTGCGCGAGACCTCGCCTGCGCGAGACCTGGCCTGCGCGAGACCTGGCCTGCGCGAGACCTGGCCTGCGCGAGACCTGATCTGCGCGAGACCAGGCCTGCGCGAGACCTGGCCTGCGCGAGACCTGGCCTGCGCGAGACCTGGCCTGCGCGAGACCTGGCCTGCGCGAGACCTGGCCTGCGCGAGACCTGGCCTGCGCGAGACCTGGCCTGCGCGAGACCTGGAAATTATTCATCAGTGGATCTTCTTCAACAATTGAAGAACATTTTTTCAGCACCATGGGATCTTTTTGCTTTTGCATACATCGTGAATTCAGAAAAAATAATGTTGAAAAAATTGATTCAATATCTACTTATATTGTGAGCTTCATACATATATACATATTCATTCATTTCACTATCGTGCTTCAAGAGTTGCTAATGTCCACAAAATAATTCATTATTAACAGACTCAAAATAACATACTTTGATCGCCGGAACTTTTAGCTCGTCTTCAACCCTGGTTTTGACCCCCAAGGGGTTAAACGCAACCCTCGAGCGGTTCAACATACATGCATTGCAATTTTATTGATTTATTTTATATTCTTCTTCATTTATTATTATTATTTTTATTACCTATTCTATCTATTGTCTTCGGGTAGCCGATAAATGAAATAGGTAATAAAAACATGCAAATAACATGCTACGTTAGTTCCTATATCTACTACTTGAGTTTGTTCCTATATATCCTACTTGATATCTGTAGTCACATCTCACGTAGGAATACTTATCCACGTACCTGCTGCAAGTAGCAAAGTCCTGTAAGAATTACCTGCTTCATGTACTTCAATAAACGAGTTATAATTGTAATATCCTAGACATCTTATTTTACATACTCGCATTATAAGAATAAATAAGATCGCTCGTTACTTACCGGTGCAACTACGAATAGTGTAAACCGTCAATCACTTACATTTGTTCCATGTACATGTTACTGTGCTTAAAAGTTACATGTACATGTTACTGTGCCCAAAAGTTACATGTACATGTTACTGTGCCCAAAAGTTACATGTACATGTTACTGTGCCCAAAAGTTACATGTACATGTTACTGTGCCTAAAAGTTACATGTACATGTTACTGTGCCCAAAAGTTACATATACATGTTACTGTGCTTAAAAGTTACATGTACATGTTACTGTGCTTAATAGTTACATGTACATGTAACTTTTGTAACATGTAAAAGTTACCTGTACATGTTATTGTGCTTAAAAGTTACATGTGCATGTAACTTTTGTAGCATGTAAAGTTAGATGTACATGTTACTTTTGTAACATTTAAAAGTTACATGCACATGTTACTTTTGTAGCATATAAAAGTTACATGCACATGTTACTTTTGTAACATTTAAAAGTTACATGCACATGTTACTTTTGTAACATTTAAAAGTTACATGCACATGTTACTTTTGTAACATTTAAAAGTTACATGNCAAAGTGCAACTGAAATGAAGTGAAACTGAAGCGAAGTGCAACTGAAATGAAGTGAAACTGAAGCAAAGTGCAACTGAAATGAAGTTAAACTGAAGCGAAGTGCACCTGAAATGAAGTGAAACTGAAGCGAAGTGCAACTGAAGCGAAGTGCAACTGAAATGAAGTGAAACTGAAGCGAAGTGCAACTGAAATGAAGTGCAAGTCACATGAAGAGAAACTCAAAGGAAATAAAATTTAAATGAATTACAAAATTAAATAATTATCAATTCTGATAATTATATCAATTATTATTATCAATTATAATTATAATTAATGATAGATGACTTCTATCAAGTCATCTATAAATATAACTGCATACTTTCGCAGCAAATTGATCTTTTAAAAAGAATATGGTAATATTAACAGGGATTGATCACCTAAACAGGAATTTATACCTTAAAACAAATGGATCCTTTAAACGAAAATTGGTCCTTGGAACTGGAATTTGCAACACAACAGGGATTTATATCATCAAAAAAATAGATCTTTAAGAAATAAATCAATTCATATAGTAACATAAATTGATGATCAATGCGGTATTTATCACATAAAAAGGAATAGTTTCCAAAAAATGTATTAATACCTAACACAGTAATCGATCCTTCACACAGTAGTTGATCCTTTATACGAAAACTAATCCTTTAAACAGGAATTAATCTAAATCACGAATCGATATCCTACAAACTAAGACGTCCTTTTAAAGCGTATTGATCCTTTAAACACACAGTTGAACACAAAAAAGTGTGTTTGAACACAAAAGAAACAAATAATGGAAAAAAGTGATCACCGCAAGAGGAATGAATCCTTAAAACTGGAATAGATCCTTGAAAGAGATTTTGGTTGCTTAAATAGGAGTATAGCACATAAAAATAATTGTTTTCTAAAAATGCATTTATCCTTCACACCGGAATTGATCACTTACACCGGAATTGGTTATTTACACCGGAATTGATCATTTACACCGGAGTTGATCCTTTACACCGGAGTTGATCCTTTACACCGGAATTGATCCTTTACACCGGAATTGATCATTTAAACCGGAATTGATCCTTTACACCGGAATTGATCCTTTACACCAGAATTGATCCTTTACACCGGAATTGATCCTTTACACCGCAATTGATTTTACACCGCAATTGATCCTTTACACCGGAATTGATCCTTCACACCGGAATTGATCCTTCACACCGGAATTGATCCTTTACACCGGAATTGATCCTTTACACCGGAATTAGTCGTTGTGCTACCGTATTATGTCAGTTAGAGTAGCCCTCTCTGGTAGAGCCCGCGGTAGATGATGTTACAGTAGATTGCAGCGGTAGAGAAGTAGAGGCTGAGGGTAGAGCGGCGAGGGTAGAGGGAACAAGCACCGTTTTGTTGAGGGCAGAATTGGGGTCATTGAGAACGTTGCTGCGATTAGGGTTGTTTTCGTCGTTGTCGGTGACTGCAGCTGACACCTGGGCACTAGAGCCCACACTAGGATTGGTCCTAGAGTCACCACTAGGATCGGCCCTAGAGTCTCCACTAGGATCGGCCCTAGAGTCCCCACTAGGATGGGCCCTAGAGTCCCCACTAGGATGGACCCCGGAATTCCCACTAGGATGAGTCCTGTAGTCCGGAGAATTGATCGCAGGTTCATCATCACATATCATGGACGAGACGCCAGATGCGCTCGTCATCGAGGTGGGCGTGATGGATGACGAGGTTGATTGAGTGGGCAATGCGGTTGATTGGACAGACATTTGGGTTGATTGGGTGGACGATGCTATTACTGGGACGGATGAATCGGTTGATGGGATTGGTAATTGGGTTGGAGGAATGGATGGTGACGTTGGGGGAATAGACGAAGAGGTGGATGAGTGACCAGGGACCGCTAGATCTTGGGAGACCTCGTTGAAGTAAGAGTGACGGAGTGACTGACGTGCGGACGCTCGGCTGTCTGGGACGAACGTCAGCATGCGCTGTGGGGGGCAAAAGGGACGGGGACGTTAAACAAAGATAGGGGACGTTCAACAAAATATAGAAAACCAAAGATGAAGACGTCAATAGAAAATAAATATATAGACGTTAACCAAAGATGAAGCCGTCAAACAAAAAATAAATCTGTAGACGTTAACCAATGACGAAGACGTCAACGGAAAATAAATATATAACTTTACCCAAAGATGAAGACGTCAAACGAAAAATAAATAGATGAAGACGTCTACAGGAATCAGGACTAATAAGGCAAATAATATACTGGCGCCGATACCCTAAAAAAATTAGAGTGCGAGCCCGACCATACAACAGGTGCCGCCCAAGATTTATTGGGGATAACGAAAATCAGCCGCTCATGTCAGCTTCGGATAGGCTCGAAGTGTAACCTCTGAGCAGCCATGCAAACTCGGCATGCTCGGCCACGGCCAATCTTGCCATACTCTCAGGACACTCTAACGTCGGAAAGGAGATTCTGACCAGGAGCTGATTTCGATCGGCTGGCCTAGCAGACTCTAAGCAGAGTGTAGCGAATTCTGAGCAAATTAAGCTAAATGTTACTTGATTTTAGTCACCGTGATAAAGCGCGTTATTTGCTTGCGCTCTTAATAAGGGCCGTTATTTCGTTTATTCCTGTAGTAATCAAGCCCAGCGTTTGCGAAAAGAAATCTTTCAAAAGCCAGGCATGTACAGTCAGAGCCTCACAAGTTACAAGTAGTGACCAAGTACAAGTAGTAGTGCATGTGCATTTAGTGCCAAAAAGACGTCATGTTGCAGTGACAAAGACGTCATGTTGCAGCTACAAAGACATTAAATTGCAGCTACAAAGACGTCATGTTGCAGCTACAAACACATCGTGTTGCAGCTACTAAGACGTCATGTTGCAGCTACAAAAACGTCATGTTGCAGCTACAAACACATCGTGTTGCAGCTACTAAGACGTCATGTTGCAGCTACTAAGACGTCATGTTGCAGCTACAAATACGTCATGTTGCAGCTACAAAGACGTCATGTTACAGCTACAAACACATCATGTTGCAGCAACATAGACGTAATGTTACAGCAACAAAAACGTCACGTTACGACGTAGATTATGCCGTAGGTTGCAACGTAGATTATGACGTAGGTTGCAACATAGATTATGACGTAGGTTACGACGTAGATTGCAACGTAGATTACAACGTATATTATGACGTATATTACGACGTAGACTACGACGTAGACTACGACGTACCTGCATGAGGTCAGCGGCGTCAGACGTAAGCTCAGGGACGACGTCAGGCAGCGGCTTGGGACGGTTGCCCCGGAAGCTGCTGATGCACAGGGACACATCGCTGGGCCAGTCCCGCTCACTGGGCGTCCCGATCACCCTAGTGGCACGGGGACGGGTCCAGCGTTACCGGGATGTGTTACACAAATAGGGACGGGGACGAGTCCATCGTTACCGGGATGTGTTACACAAATAGGGACGGGGACGGGTCCATCGTTACCGGGATGTTTTAAACTATTACTAATCTTTCTTGTATTTTGTACCAATTAATTTTTTATTAATGAATTCTGCAACTAATCCTCATTTCAATTAATGTATTGAGAAACTTTGAATTTGAATTGTTCCACTACTGGTGTCAGCATGACTGGCACTTTGACAGCTGATATACTACTCGTGTATATAAAGTATACAACTCACTCAAAGATACGCTGCAGCTGGTGCCACTCACTCAAAGATACGCTGCAGCTGGTGCCACTCACTCAAAGATACGCTGCAGCTGGTGCCACTCACTCAAAGATACGCTGCAGTTGGCGCCACTCACTCAAAGATACGCTGCAGTTGGTCCCCTTCAGTATGGCCCTCAAAGAGCGGTCTCTTCCTGAAGAGCTCAGCGAAGATGCAAGCGCACGACCAAATGTCCACGGGCGTCGCGTAAGAGTTGCTAAGTAGTACCTCGGGCGCGCGGTACCATAAGGTTACTACCATCGTGGTTAGTTTCATGTTGTAGTCGTAGATGCGGGCAAGACCGAAGTCCGCGATCTTGACTTTATCGTTACGATCCACGAGGATATTCTGTGGCTTTAGGTCCCGGTGAATAATGCGGTTACTGTGCAGGAAATCCACGCCGCTTAGGATTTGGTGCATCAGGAGCTGGGGAAGGGAAATGTATGCGTTATGATTATTTATTTTTCTAGGTTATTTTAATAAATAAATGTGCTTGAATTGACATGATATTGGTATTCAAAAGCAGTGTGGAAATTGATATTTGATTACCCAAAAGGTATTAAATACCCTAATTAACAGTTCTACATTAGGGTGATTGACTTACCCTGATACCCTGGGGGTGAAACTCTCCCTGGTTTAAATCTTTCCACACTTTGATACCCTGGGGTTCAATTCACCCTGACACCCATGGGGGTTGAACTCACCCTGACACCCATGGTGGTTCAACTCACCCTGACCCCTGACACCCATGGGGGTTGAACCTGTCTCTTATACACATCTAGATGTGTATAAGAGACAGACTTGCAGCTACTAAGACGTCATGTTGCAGCTACAAA
>NW_025935919.1:73233-102289 GCF_000764305.2 Hyalella azteca | reverse complement strand
TGCAGGTTAGGGCCTCTGCAGGTTAGGGCTTCTGCAGGTTAGGGCTTCTGCAGGTTAGGGCTTCTGCAGGTTAGGGCTTCTGCAGGTTAGGGCTTCTGCAGGTTAGGGCTTCTGCAGGTTAGGGCTTCTGCAGGTTAGGGCCTCTGCAGGTTAGGGCTTCTGCAGGTTAGGGCCTCTGCAGGTTAGGTCTTCTGCAGGTTAGGGCTACTGCAGGTTAGGGCTTCTGCAGGTTAGGGCTTCTGCAGGTTAGGGCTTCTGCAAGCTAGAGAAGGCTAGGTTTTTCGCAGGCTTTGGCAGCCAGAGAAGGTTAGACAGAATTTGTGAAAGTTGTTATCACCCCCTGTGATAACGTTCACACACCTTACTGACAACAACGGTCACGATAATCAACGTTAACATCACCTACGCGCATATATTGACAACAACGTTTGCGTAGGTTGTTGCTGACCACGTTTATTGATTGATGAAAAGGTTTTCGTGGATTAATTCAAGATTAATTTGAATAAATTATTATGTCATTATGTTTCGTGACGACATTACGACCGGGGATAAAATTACGGTCGTAATTACGGCATTACGACCGGGGAGTTTATTTAACAAATAAACACGAAGTTTTAATGCAAAGCGACGTAGAATTTGCAAAGGAATGTTGACGTCGGTACGTAGGCATGCTAGAGCAAACCTATTATGTCGGTACAGCCTTATATGAGAGGTACATAACAAGGGACATGTAGCTATGCACAAGTTTGTTTCGACTAAAAGTGCCTCCCACCTCACAAATTGGTGGATGTTCAGCAGCTACTTAGCTTCTACGTAAGTATTGGATAGATTCGTTCAAAAGGCCAGTTCTTAGATGTCCAGGAGACAAGTGAAGAACATTAAACTTGTCCTGTTATATTATACGCCGATATTACTATACTATATACTACCATGCCATACTGTGAAAGGGGGCATGAGAAGGGATCATGAGAGAGGGCATGAGAGGCCGGGAATGGCATGAAAAAGGTTCATGAGAGAATCACGAGAGGGGCATGAGNCACCAATAAGGGCACAACACACCACCAATAAGGGCACAACACACCACCAATAAGGGCACAACACACCACCAATAAGGGCACAACACACCACCAATAAGGGCACAACACACCACCAATAAGGGCACAACACACCACCAATAAGGGCACAAC
Organism: Hyalella azteca; assembly: GCF_000764305.2. NCBI lineage: Eukaryota > Metazoa > Arthropoda > Malacostraca > Amphipoda > Hyalellidae > Hyalella > Hyalella azteca. The sequence goes on along the minus strand of NW_025935919.1, from coordinate 101,102 downwards.
ACACCACCAATAAGGGCACAACACACCACCAATAAGGGCACAACACACCACCAATAAGGGCACAACACACCACCAATAAGGGCACAACACACCACCAATAAGGGCACAACACACCACCAATAAGGGCACAACACACCACCAATAAGGGCACAACACACCACCAATAAGGGCACAACACACCACCAATAAGGGCACAACACACCACCAATAAGGGCACAACACACCACCAATAAGGGCACAACACACCACCAATAAGGGCACAACACACCACCAATAAGGGCACAACACACCACCAATAAGGGCACAACACACCACCAATAAGGGCACAACACACCACCAATAAGGGCACAACACACCACCAATAAGGGCACAACACACCACCAATAAGGGCACAACACACCACCAATAAGGGCACAACACACCACCAATAAGGGCACAACACACCACCAATAAGGGCACAACACACCACCAATAAGGGCACAACACACCACCAATAAGGGCACAACACACCACCAATAAGGGCACAACACACCACCAATAAGGGCACAACACACCACCAATAAGGGCACAACACACCACCAATAAGGGCACAACACACCACCAATAAGGGCACAACACACCACCAATAAGGGCACAACACACCACCAATAAGGGCACAACACACCACCAATAAGGGCACAACACACCACCAATAAGGGCACAACACACCACCAATAAGGGCACAACACACCACCAATAAGGGCACAACACACCACCAATAAGGGCACAACACACCACCAATAAGGGCACAACACACCACCAATAAGGGCACAACACACCACCAATAAGGGCACAACACACCACCAATAAGGGCACAACACACCACCAATAAGGGCGGAGGTGGTGCAGATACCACATCCTCTCCCTGGGGAGATAACCCCGACACTGGGGGACGTAATTAACTGTAACTGCCTAACGAGGGGGAGGTGACTGTGAGGTATGTAGCTGTAGGGGTGGTGTAACTGTGTGGGGGTGGTGTGACTGCGTGGGGGTGTGACTGTGTGTTGGTGTAACTTTGTGGGGGTGTGACTACAGGAGGGTGTAACAAGGAGTGTGGTAAGTGTAAAAATACGAGTGTGTTGGGTGAGGATGGTTGCATCCACGAAGGGGCAAAAACGAAAAGGATTTTACCTATCAGCCAAAGCACTGTAGGATTATCATGAATAAAGAGTATTGGGTGAAAGACAACTTCAAGTTTCATCACCTAAAATCAACGAAAACGACTTGTAAAGTGACCCAAGAGGGAGTAGTAACCCCACACTCCCACAACTTCAGGCCCTAACATTTGCTCTACTCAAAAGAATAAGTGCGTCATATCGTCCAAATAGTGACCCACTTCTTAGGCCCGAGAAAAGAGCGCTTGCAGCACTGACACGCCCTTTTGTCGGACCTAACTGGGTCAGGATGACCCACACATAAGACCAAAGAGTGCACAGCTATTTGGAAAAAGTGTGACATATTTCAACTGACTTATTGCACTTGGAATCAGTGTGCAGTAAAGTAACCTCCGCTATTCGAGACAGGAGAATGAAATCGAAGACCTAAAGGAGCTTCTATACCAGAGGGAAGGGAGTTGGAGAACATAGAGTTTATGCCGGAATACATAGAAAAAAACATCAAAGAACTGGCGAAATTTTCAGCATCACAACCAGATGGAGTTCCGGCAATACTGCTGAAGAAGTCTGTCGGAGCACTGAAGGCTCCCTCACAATGCTCTGGAAGACCTCGGTGATGGATGGAATTATTCCTAAAGGCCTCAACGCCAATCCACGAAGGAGATCCGAGGGAGAGACCCCAAAATTAAATACCAATGACCTTCTAAATAAAGAATAAAGAATAAAGGTGTTTGAGAAAGTATGGGATACGAGGCTTGTCCATTATATGGAAGTGGCTATAGACTTTATAATAATAGACAATACGATTTTCGACGAAACTGATCCTGTTTGTCAAGTTTTTGGTGCACAATGACCGCCTTGTAGCCCTACTGGAGGAGGGAACTGGCGTGGACGTAGTAACCCGGACTTTGCTGAAGCTTTAAAAAAAAGTTGCCAATTGGATGCTCTTCAGAAAGCTGAAGCTGTTGAAGGTAGGAGGAAGCCTGTTAGGGTGGGTTCACGATTTAATTGCAGACAGGTTACAATTTATCGCAACTGCAAACTCGAAATTGGGGCTGTAACTGTGAGGTAATAGCAGTTAGGTGATGTTATAGTGTGGTGATATAACTGTGTTGAAGTAACAGTGTGTTGATGTAAGAGTGTGGTGATATAACAGTGTGTTGAAGTAACAGTGCGTTGATGTAACAGTGTGGTGATATAACAGTGTGGTGAATGGTGATGTAAGAGTGTGGTGATGTAACAGTGTGGTGATATAATAATTTGGGGGTATAACTTTGGATTTGGAAGCATGGCTTAGGATGTGTGTAGCCGCGTTAGTCCCGTCCCATTTCCTTCACTCCACCGTTACTCCTACAAGCCGGTAATCACTAAAACAGTAAACAGAAAGAAAGCAACGACAGCGGCTTCATTCCGTGGTCCCAAACCAACACCACAGGATAGGCCTACCGGGGAAACATGCCACCCCCTTCCCCTACCCGCCCCACTCTCACTTCCCCATCCACTCCAACATCATTTCCTTCTCACACTTAGACGACTCGGAGACGGAGGACGACGAAGGCGGCGCATCAGCGTGACCGGGAACTAGGAAGTCCCGAACTCATCATAAGGTAAGGTCATAAGGTAAGGCCCGTTACGGCTCCTGTACGGCCCGTTACGGCTACAGTATAGCCAGTTATGGCTCCTGTCCGGCCCGTTACGGCTCCTGTACGGCCCGCTACGTTCAATGGGCAAACCATATGTGAGCAGTTGATAGAATGATGCTCAAATAATAATTATTATTGATTAATTTTACATTATAAAATAATAATTAAAATTGATGATCAAAATTCATCTTATTATTTGATTCCGTATTCCAAAAAAATATTTAGTTATGCAATTTCAAATTTTAGTGCTGTAAAACCTTCAATTGCTTGAGAATGAAAATCCTCTGCCTAACTATACTATACCGGTACCAATAATTGATAATAACGCCAATCCACGAAGGAGGTCCGAGGGACAGACCCCAAAATTAAATACCAATGACCTTGTCCTCACAGGTGATCAAGGTGATCGTGAAAGTAGTGGTCACGAGGCTTGTCCATTATGTGAAAGTGACTATAAAACTTTATAATAATAGAAAAAGCGGTTTTCGACGAAACTGATCCTGATTGTTACAGTTATTGGTGCACCAACACCGCTTTGTGGCCCTACTGGAGGAGGGAGCTGGCGTGGACGTAGTAACCCGGACTTTGCTGAAGCTTTAAAAAAAAGTTGCCAAATGGATGCTCTACAGAAAGCTGAGGCTGTTGAAGGTAGGAGGAAGCCTGTTAGGGTGGATTCACGATTTAATTGCAGACAGGTTATAATTTATCGCAACTGCAAACTCGAAATTGGGGGTGTAACTGTGAGGTAATAGCAGCTAGACGTTGTAACATTGTGATGATCTAATAGTGTGGTGGTGTAACTTTAGAGTTGGAATTAAGTATGGCGTTGGAAGTGTGTAGTTGTAGCCGCGTTAGCCCCGTACGTCCCATTTCCTTCACTCCACCGTTACTCCTACAAGCCAGTAATCGCTAAAGCAGTAAACAGGAAGAAAGCAACGACAACGGCTTCATTCCGTGGTCCTAAACCAACACCACAGGATAGGCCTACCGGGGAAACATGCCACCCCCTTCCCCTACCCGCCCCACTTTCACTTCCCCATCCACAACAACGTCATTTCCTTCTCACACTTGTTGCCCTACACCCCAATCTCCCCATATTTCTCTTCCCCAACTCCCCTAGCATCTCTTTAATTCCTGACGTAATTTCAGGCAGCGTCGGACCGCAGCAGCTGCTTAGCGAACAGCAGCACGACAGCTGCACGGCGACAGCAGCAGACGCGACAAAAAGAGCAGCAGCAGCAGCAGCAGCAGCGGCAGCAGCAGCAGCAGTAGTGTAGTATAGTATAGTGTAGAAGGTAGCTGGGATCGAACCCACAACTTTTTGCTCTAGTCTTAGTACTCTGAACTGTAACCACTGGGCCACCCTGCCTTGAGGTAGTAGCAGCAGCAGCTGCACAGCGGCAGCTGCTCCCGCTATCGCCGCACCTGCTCCTCATATCGCAGCTCCTATGGCGGCCTTTAAACTTGGCAACTCCCGTTACGGCTCCTGAACGGCCCGTTACGGCCTGTTACGGCTCCTGTACGGCCCGTTACGGCTACAGTATAGCCAGTTACGGCTCCGGTGCAGCGGACCTTCACGTACAGGATCAGCGGCATGAGGGAGCTGAACCTGAACTACTGGGGAAGGCTGAAACACCTGGAACTGTACTCATTGGATAGAAGAAGAGAAAAGTATATCATACTGTACACTTGGAAGATGATAAACGGACTGGCTCCCAACTTTGAGAGTGAGACCTCCAAAATAANGGGGAAGGATACGGGGCTAGGATACGGGCTAAAATACGGGGCCAGGATGTGGGCTAGAATACGGGACCAAAATACGGGCTATAAGAATTAAAGGACAAGATACGGGGCTAAGATACGGGTCTGGGATACGGGGCTAGAATAAAAGGACAAGATACGGGGCTAAGATACGGGGCTAGGATACGGGGCTAGAATAAAAGGACAAGATACGGGGCTAGGATACGGGGCTAGAATAAAAGGACAAGATACGGGGCTAAGATACGGGTCTAGGATACTGGGCTAGAGTAAAAGGACAAGATACGGGGCTAGGATACATCGCTAGAATACGAAGTCAGAATACGGGACTAAAATACGGGGCAACTCAGGATATAAATTGTTGAGTATAGCATGAACACGGCAGGTTTAGGGGGCGTATAGCATTTATATAAGACGATGAAAATACTAACTCATTCTATAAACATGTGTACAATTCTACGATCATATTCGATGAAAATGATAATAAAATGTACAATTATAATAGTTTCATGAAGGTCTGTGTAACGCCCCTATAATATATAATCTATGGAACTTGCAGTTCTTTCTGATTGCGGTCTGAACGCATGAAATATAATAGTTATGAAGCGATACTCGCCATTAATATTAAAGTTACGAAATAATTCTAAAAAAGCTTTTAATATGAAGAAAAACTGCATATCCTTAAGCAAGGTCAGTTCAGAAACACGAAATCCTTTCGTGATTTACTAATATTTCAATATTTATTTGGATATTAAAGTGCTTCAACCTTCTTGTTAACCTGCATTTCTGATTATCTTTGTTGCCATGTGGAAAACCAATTCCAAGATAATATACCAGAACATGCATGAAGCAAAACAGCTAGAAAATAAGACGGGTTTTCCAGTGATATATCCACCGATTGTTAACGGTGGATCTGCCAAGGTCGCCCCAGACGCTGATTTTGCGTCAAATCAGCGTCTGATGCGACCTTACCGCCAGCGTATGAGCAAACCTGCTCAAACCCTGCGACATTCCTACCGTTGTAGTGCTTGGATGCACAACACAGGAGGGTTAAAAATATGATACATGTACGACTCTTCCACCACCTCTCACAAAACTGTAGTGCTATGAAGCCCACTAGGGGGGGGGGGTAAATAAACTGGGGGACAACACAACCCACAGGGACGAAACACAACCCACAGTTAGGGGCACAATTGAACCCACTGCAGCAAAACAATCCCCACTAGGGCAAAACAAAGTCCACTGGGGTAAAACAAAGTCCACTGGCGCAAAACACAACCCACTGGGACACAAAATATGCAACTAGGGCGCAACATAACCCACAGGGAAAACAACATAACACACAACACAACCCACAGGGAGCATATCACAACCCACTAGCACCCACCACAACCCACTTGACGACGTTGGGATGCTTGAAGGTCTCTACCACAACCCACTAGCACCCACCACAACCCACTAGCACCCACCACAACCCACTAGCACCCACCACAACCCACTATCACCCACCACAACCAACTTGACGACGTTGGGATGCTTGAAGGTCTCTAGCACAACCCACTATCACCCAGCACAACACACCTGACGACGTTAGGATGCTTAAAGGTCTCTAGCACAACCCACTAGCACCCACCACAACCCACTATCACCCACCACAACCAACTTGACGACGTTGGGATGCTTGAAGGTCTCTAGCACAACCCACTATCACCCAGCACAACACACCTGACCACCCAACACAACCCACTATCACCCACCACAACCCACTAGCACCCACCACAACCCACTAGCACCCACCACAACCCACTATCACCCACCACAACCCACCTGACGACGTTGGGATGCTTGAAGGTCTCGAGCACAACCCACTATCACCCAACACAACCCACTATCACCCAACACAACCCACTATCACCCAACACAACCCACTATCACCCAACACAACCCACTATCACCCAGCACAACCCACTAGCCCCCAACACAACCCACTAGCACCCACCACAACCCACTATCACCCAGCACAACCCACTAGCACCCAGCACAACCCACTAGCACCCACCTGACGACGTTGGGATGCTTGAAGGTCTCTAACACAACCCACTATCACCCACCGCAACCCACTATCACCCACCACAACCCACTAGCACCCAGCACAACCCACCTGACGACGTTGGGATGCTTGAAGGTCTCTAGCACAACCCACTATCACCCACCGCAACCCACTAGCACCCAGCACAACCCACTAGCACCCAGCACAACCCACTAGCACCCACCACAACCCACTATCACCCACCACAACCCACCTGACGACGTTGGGATGCTTGAAGGTCTCTAGCACAACCCACTAGCACCCAGCACAACCCACTAGCACCCAGCACAACCCACTAGCACCCAGCACAACCCACTAGCACCCACCACAACCCACTAGCACCCACCAAAACCCACTATCACCCACCAGCACCCAGCACAACCCACCTGACGACGTTGGGATGCTTGAAGGTCTCTAGCACAACCCACTAGCACCCACCACAACCCACTATCACCCACCACAACCCACCTGACGACGTTGGGATGCTTGAAGGTCTCTAGCACAACCCACTACACCCACCACAACCCACTATCACCCACCACAACCCACCTGACGACGTTAGGATGTTTGAATGTCTCTAGTTGTTTGAGCAGCGAGATCTCCCTGACGGCGCTCACAGGCATGCCGTCGTCAGTGAGCGTGATCTTGATCTTCTTGAGGGCGACGTAGCGCCCGCGCTCGCTCAGGTCGCGGCCCAGGTATACGGTGCCGTATGCGCCTGAAGGGATGGAGGGATATTTTTTATATTAATAATATAAATATGCAAATATAATTTAATATTAGAGTTCAATAAATAACTCAATAAAAGCGGCGATCAAGTATACGGTGCCGTATGCACCTGCCTGAAGGGAACAATTAATAATTTTTATTATAATAAAATAAATATAACAAATATACTCAATAAATAACTCAATAGAAGCGACGACCCAAGTATACGGTGCCGTATGCGCCTGAAGGGATGGAGGGATATTTCTCATTATAATAGCATAAATATCCTAAATATAACTTAATATTAGAGTTCGATACAAAACCTCAATAGCAGCGATGGCCCAAGTATACGGTGCCGTATGCCTCTGAAGGGATGAATATTTCTTATTATAATAAATGCATTACCTAATAAAATTAGTAATTAATAACCTAATGACAGCCATCAATATAGCTTAATATTAGTGGCGACCAAAGTATACGGTGCCGTATGCGCCTGAAGAGAGGGAGGGATATTTCTTATATTAATAATATAAATACTCATAGATAATTTTATATTAGCGACGACAGAAGTATACGGTGCCGTATGCGCCTGAAGAGAACAATTAATCTTTTTTATTATATTAAAATAAATATAACAAATATACTCAATAGATAACTCAATAGAAGCGACGACCCAAGTATACGGTGCATTTATTATACGGTTATAATAAATGCATAACTTAAAAAAATTATGAATTAATAACCAAATATCAGCCATCAACATAACTTAATAATAGCGGCGATCTAAATTAACCGTGCCGAACGCTCTTATGAAGGAAAAAAATGTTTTTTTCTTGAAGCTTTTTTATGGAGGCTATTTTTAAATTTGGTTTTAAAGGAGGTGAGAAGTGATAACTGCAGTTCAAAGACGCATTTATTTATGCAAAATTCATTCTTTATAGATGACTCCACAGACAACAATTCTGCTGGCAGTGAAGCTACATTTCAGATGACCGAAAACGTCAGCTTCCCGTCCTGAAATTTTAAACAATCCCAGCGAATAGTAAATATAATATAATAATATAGTATCCCTTAATAATAATATAATATAGTATAATAATAATAGTATAGAATCCCTTGTAAAGCGTCCCATCTTGATGGCCGTCTATTGATTGCAGTTTAGAATTTTACTATACTAGAGGCAAAAGTGTTGGCACACTTTTTGTTGGAATTCAATTTTTTTCGCACTGTAGCTAATCCTATTTTTTGTTGCCCCAAAATATTAAGATTAAGCAAGCAACAGAGACTCTGCAAAGACAATGTGAGATGTCAGGGCAAAATATCTACGTTTAATGTTTATCTGTTGTTTATATTTGTTGTAGTATCTGCAAGAGCTTAACCTGATCAGGCTGTTGGTTTATTGAAAAAACTTGCAGGCATTGCTTAAAAGAAACCGAGACTTCAATTAGCTATCTTGCTGCCGTTGTTTGTCTACTGGGCATTCCGAAAAATCCAGATTTTTCAGCTTCAAAATCCTTTCACTGCGTATTTTATATATTCTAATTTTATATCATATTTATATATAAACCCTTTCACTGCGTATAAGTCCTCAAGCCAATGCTTATCATCCATCCAATCATTCTAATGATAGTCCCCATACAGCGCGTGCCCTATAACTGATGGTATATCATTCATCACATGACATTCATATCATTCATATCATTCATATACGCATCATATCATCCAGCGTGCGTATATGGAATAAAAGGAAACCGGTGGGTGGGGTTGCATTTGTTCTGTGACTCTTAATTACTGTATTATCATCCTTGTTAAACATTGTGCTTTGTGGAGGAATATTATGCATTTAATGATTAAAAGTTAAGGAGTTACACATGACAAATAAATCAGAAATGTTGTCAACTTTAAATTAAAATTTTCGGTGTCAGAACAAATACCTGCTACCTTACAATCCTTCTACACAATTCTGAAGAAAATCCTATCAAATAACACGGCGTTTAATATGAAATTTATTCACATTTTCAGGTCTCGCTAGAGAATAAGCCAATGCCTCGATCAGAGCGGAAATTTTGATAGTGCATGATAAAAAAAACTCAGTCAGCAGTTCTAAATAAACGGACTATATTAATTAATTGAATGTTGGACGTTAAAGCCGAAGAGTTTTGATGAAGATGACAAAATCTTAATCACGATCGATTAGCGACAATATTTTCAAGACCAATAAATTTATTGTTAAAGTGAAAGAAAATTGTAAGAATTAGGAACCATATACCAATCCTATACCATGTGTAGAAAAATTCAAATTAAAAATGTAAGTAATGTTTACTTAAATCAGTTGTCTGCTTAAATCGCAAGTTTACCAAGAATCTAAAAATAAAGAAAACGCCAAAAAAATTAAGGGTTAATTTGGATTCTTACTGCGGATTCTACTTGTATCTCCTACAGTATGAAACTGGTGATGAAGCTGGTCTCCAAAACGTTTCAATTGAGACATTGTTGAATTTAGTCTTTTTTTCTATGCTGGTAAATTCTTAATAAGTAATTATATCATTTAAACTAGTATGGTAATGTGCTCGTTGTACTGTACTCGTGAGTACTACTACTATACTATCTACTGTAGGTACTACACTAGGCACTACAGTAGTAGTACGAGCCCTGGAGCTATACTTTACTTGTATCCTATATACGAGTATATATAATTATTTATATTTAGTATTATTTACTATATATTTATACTAATGTATTATCATATACGAGTATATATATATTGATATTTACTATGTATTTATAGTAATGTAAATATTTAAACGAAATGTAGAGTCGAACTACACCCACCGTTGCCGATGAGGTTGATCTGCTCGTAGTTGTGGGCATGGGGAAGCTGAAGAGCGCGGGCAGCCTGTCTTGCCCCACGAAATGCCCCGTGGGGCGGACCCACGTACTGGGTTGGGGCAAGGGCCTCGGAGGATGGGAGGCGAGTTACCCCATCTTCACCCAACGTCCCCTCGGGGGGATTGTTACGTACGGGGTTCGTAAGTTTAGGAAGGGGGCTGGATGACCGGGTTCTGAGAGGTTGGGTAGGAGGCAAGGCTGTTTGAGGGTCCAGCGGTTTGTACACTAAACTGTTGCGTATCTCTTGCTGTTGTTGCTGATATTGTTGTGCTACTGCAGTGTGCTGTTGCTGTTCGTATTGTTGTTGTACTGCAGTGTGCTGTTGCTGTTCGTATTGTTGAGCAACAGCAGTGTGCTGGTGCTCTTGCTGTTGTTGCTGATATTGTTGTGCAACAGCAGTGTGCTGTTGTTCTTGCTGCTGTTGCTGATATTGTTGCGCTACTGCAGTGTGCTGGTGCTCTTGCTGCTGTTGCTGATATTGTTGCGCTACTGCAGTGTGCTGGTGCTCTTGCTGCTGTTGCTGATATTGTTGCGCTACTGCAGTGTGCTGGTGCTCTTGCTGCTGTTGCTGATATTGTTGCGCTACTGCAGTGTGCTGGTGCTCTTGCTGCTGTTGCTGATATTGTTGCGCTACTGCAGTGTGCTGGTGCTCTTGCTGCTGTTGCTGATATTGTTGTGCTACTGCAGTGTGCTGGTGCTCTTGCTGCTGTTGCTGATATTGTTGTGCTACTGCAGTGTGCTGGTGCTCTTGCTGTTGTTGCTGATATTGTTGTGCTACTGCAGTGTGCTGGTGCTCTTGCTGCTGTTGCTGATATTGTTGCGCTACTGCAGTGTGCTGTTGTTCTAGAAGGGTTGGACTTCTAGTACAAGATCTTGGTGATAGAGCACATCTATCTTGAGGTAGGATAGGCTTCTGACAAGGCATTCTAGAGTCACTAATGTCAATGCCTGCACTAGAATAACTGTGTATGGTTTCTGTGTTCCACCCAGAACCAGCTTGTGCAGATCCAGCGTGTGCAGAACTTGCGTGTGCAGAACTAGCGTGTTCAGAACCAGCGTATGCAGAACCAGCGTGTACAGAGCTAGGTTGTACAGTACTAGTGCTAAGATGTGCGTGGTTAGTACACTTGGAACCACCAGCAGAGGTATCACAAGCTGGAAAACTGCAAGCAAGAGGGTATTCGTTTCGAGATTCACTATGAGCTTGAGTTGGAACTTGAGCTTGAGTTAGACCCCCAACTTGAAATTGTACGTAAGATCGTTGGGGATGTGGGGATGAATGATGGGGATCTGTTTCCATGTCCCCATGAGGAGGGGGGACACGTGGACACTGCGAAGACTCCATCACGAATAGCGGATCAAAAATTACCTTTTATCTTCTCCGGGAACTCAAAAAGTTTATAAAAATTATCATACATAACAACTACCCGTATCCATTGTCTATTGTTTTTCAGGGATGGAAGAAATTGTCAAGCCATTTTTGACCCGGTCAAAGCTCTACAATAACCTAAATTGGGCCTGGTATTGGGCACGACTCAGGGCTGGGTATTGGGCACGACTGAGGCCGGGTATTGGGCACGATGGAGGTTTTAGGTGATCACGAAGTTTACAAGTTCATGGCTGTCGCGCAGATTGCCTTCTTACGGCTGAATTAAAGACAACTTGGAATGAGTACTGCAACACCTCCAACACTGCCTTCAAACGCAACATTCAGAGACACTTCATTTATTTGGTTTTGAATTTCATGCACTAGGTGACGATTTTTTGAAAAAAAAACATGAACACTTATCGCTGCTGTCTCACAAACGTAAGGCAAAAACACTTATCGCTGCTGTCTCACAGACGTAAGACACAAATACTTATCGATGCTGTCTCCCAGACGTAAGACACAAACACTTATCGATTGTATCTTAAATTTGGAGCAGTTATCACTGGTATCTTAAATGCGAATTCTTCATCACCGGTCGTTATTTACATCAGCAAGCTATTGACTTTTTAAGATCTCATTTAAATGAGTCGTTGACTTACATTTAATGAATGTCTAAACCCGTACAAAAAGCGAAATTTTCAGAACATCCTAATTTTATATAAATACAATTAGTGGATGCATTACGCAAAAATGTAAGCCTTAAGATCAACGTTCGAGTTTCGATTGAATTTCATTCGAAGTAACAGGCCGACTGGCCGACCTAAGGAATAAAAATGAGAAATAATAGTAAATTTGTTCTGCACAAAAAAAAAAAACAAGGCATTAAAATAGAATTGCATGCATATAATTGACCAAAAAATACACAAAATTAATACACAAAATATTAACATGAATTACCTAATCAACAGAACTATTTTATCATAAACTATAACTGAGGGGCGGCATTAGTGGGTTCCAGCCTTGGCAAACTCAGTTCTAGGATTCGCTGATGGGCGGAGCTTGCATGACAGCCGTTGAAAGTGGTGCATGCAGCATGGCCTTGGGTTAGTGTCACTACTCAAACTCTGGGTACTAGATGCCTGGTAGAATCTTAAGGTCTTTTGCGGTATTACGGCGGCAGAGTATAGAGACGCGCGCCAGACGATCGAGGACGAATAATGGATTAATATTTAGTGGCCTTAATATTGATATTATTATTATTATGGGCTTCGCAGCCATACATGTGAATTCATAGGAGACTGGACTTTGTATTAATGCATATTGTACCAAAAGAGTATGGTATCGCGGCATGGTGTTGCAAGTTTATGAGGTATATTGAGGTATGCTTGAAAGATTATGGAGCATTTTAAACAGAGCATTTCAAGTTGCGTGTGAATGTTATGTTGTGTGAGTACGTTGAGAGAATCAAGTTTTGCTGCGTTCGTAGAAGTTCATCAAGTGTTTAGTGTGTGTTCTCATTGAAATATAATAAGTTTTCACAGCTGAACGCAAATTCCGCGAACCCTTGAAGAAACAAAACACTCGTAAAAATAAATTGAAAAAAAAGGAATTGGAAGCGATAACGAGTGTTGGTTAGCCGGAGTAGATAACAGAGCATAAGATAACAGGCGAGAACAGACGCCTTTTTGTTCTCGAGTACAGACACATGAGCGTCAAAAATGCACATCCAATTAGTGCGCGTACATCAGCAGCCCCGCTTCAATTAGTGCACGTACAGCCCCGCTTCAATTAGTAGGCGTTAGGTTGTGATCTCTCGATGTGGCAATGTATCTCCAGATTTATGGACAAAGAAGACGAAAATGTTACCCGTTGCAGTGCAACGGGTAACATTTTCGTCTTCTTTACCCGTTGCAGTGCAACGGGTAAGTTTCATTCAAGATGTAGCGCGATTTTTGGGTCGAAAAAAAAATCGGTTTTCCGATGCCGACCGCCAAAAATGGATTTCAGATTCGTAATCTACACCCCAAAAAACATATAATTCAAAAAAAAAACACCCTTTTTTTGGATGTAGTTAATCTGCAATAATACCTGGTTCCTTTCACACAATATACATAAAAAACGTTTTACCGATCCTTTGAGCAGCGTAATCATTATGAAATAGTCTTCCTATCCTACCCGAAAAAAATCATAATATAATATCGCACCCAAGCAATTCACGGCACAAAAATGTCAAGCTTTGAAGCTCAACGTTCACAATACCGGCATAGCTTCCAGCACTGAATTATCGAAACATTCCACTGGGTTCGTCTGAACCGTTGAGTTCATTTCTGTATGGGAGAGGGCCGGGCACAACTAATGCATCGTTCTGTATAGCTTATACGAGATGAATACTTGGAGTCCACATCGGTCGTCGAGACACCACCACGCGGGTTCGGTTCGGGTCGCCCAGCTGCTACAGTACATTAGTCTTCACGAGAAAAAAAAAATTCTTCACACTGAAATAATAGAAGCACTTCCCCTAAATGCATGTCCCATTCTTAATTGAGCACTAAGATAATGTTCAAGAGTCGCAGAAAAAATGTATGCGATGCGGGGAGCTCAATAATTACATTTCCACGAGTTTTGTGGCTACACCCTCCCTTCGCAACGTTCCTAGACGTAATGAATGAGACGGCAGTCAGCAGGCTAAGCGGGCGAGTTTGTTGAGCACATGTGCACGTCTGGGTGACTTCACAATTCTTTATTGAGTTTCATTGTTTATTTACATGTCAACTATTTTTATCCGATCAAACGTTTCATAGTGAAAATTTAACATGAATAGTTGTTCAATCTTCATTCCACTAATATTGTTATTAATTTGGTTAAGACAAATGTTGAACTTTCTCTCATCTGTGGTAAGGATTTCAGTGAAGTACAAAACATGCCAGACACCACTAACCAGTATATCAGTAAAATTAATATTTCGATAATAATTACTCACTTAGAGATAAAATTGAAGTTATTAATTTTTAGGTTCATCCAGGTGAAGCTTTCAGCATTAAATTTATACCGAAAAATCTTCGAAATGCTGTGATCTTGTGTAAAACATGAATCAGTATAGCGGTGCTAAGACACCCCCGACACCTCCTGATATTTCTAACACCAGTGAGGAATTTTCTAGGGGAGAATTGACGCACACTGAGGAATTTCAAGGAATAGTGTCGCATAAATTGCATTATTCAGTACATTTATGTCAAAATTGAAAATTTAGTCAATGTCATATTCGTTGCGGGAAGTTATAATAATTAAATGTCAATATGTAAGGAGGTTCAAAAAAGGTTCCAAGGAGTTATGATTGTATACAACGAAATGGTGTTTTTTTGGTAAACAGGAATTATATTGTACGATATATGTTACTAGCGTGTGTTTTTTATTTCCTATGGCAACTGAAACAACTTTCATCTAAACGTTTGATTGCTCCGAGGTTGTTGCTACCCGGCGGCCGATGCAGGATTAGAAGTAGCCTTCACTTCAGTTTAGTTCGTTTTCTGAGAATTTATTTTGAGGGATAACTACTTATAAATGTTGACGATAGATCTGCTCTAATTTATCTGTATTAAACTCGCCTTAGAAGCCTACATTTGAGTCGCATTCACAGGCACGGTGAAATGCAACAAAGTGTCGTGGAAATTTTGGGTTTTCGCTTAGAGGATCCAGTCTAAATAAAAAAATATGTGCGAAATATTTTATTGCGAACGAGATAATAGAGAGCGAAGTTAACAAGATATATAAGTATAAAAAGACAGAACATATAACAGATAACAGATATCAAAGTATAACAGGACAAAACAGGTAACAGAGAGTAAAGTATAACAAGACAGAACATAAACAACATATAACAGATATAACATATAACAGACTAAACAGCTAACAGTGAGCGAAGTATAAAAAGACAGAACATATAACAGATATCAAAGTATAACAGCCTAACAGGACAAAACAGGTAACAGAGAGCGAAGTATAACAGAACTAAACAGAAAACAGAGAGCGAAGTGTAACAAGACAGAACATATAACAGATATCAACGAATAACAGGACAAAACAGAAAATAGAGAGCGAAGTATAACAGGACAAAACAGAAAACAGAGAGCAAACTATAACAGAACAAAACAGGGTTCAATATAATAACAGATAAAGTTATCGTATAACAGGTCATACAGCAGACATGAGAACGTTCTTCCTAAGCTTATAATAAAATTTAATAAAGTTTATGACTTTAGCGTCTAGCTGTAGACACATAAGTCGAATTTCAAAATGTTTTTTCCGTATGAATAACTTTAATTTTTGGACTTATTAATCACCTGCAATATTTTTTATAGTTAAATTTCAACAACGTGGTATGGATGCAATATGGTGATTTGCACTCGTAAGAAAATTGGTCTCTAATGGGTTTAAAATAATAACATTTCAAAGAGTTTATAGTTCTAACAATAAATTAGATATCACATTTTGTGTGGTGGCATAGGCTGGACTTATTCCCATTACAAATTACGACTCAATATATGTTTTACAATGTCATGAACAAATGCCTCTATTAACATATGATATAAACATAATTTTCTAGTAATATCGGTATACATTTTCGAAAACACTAATATTCATAGAATCGCCATTTATAAATATTCTTTCGATATCGCGTAGGAAATTAATAAAGTACAATTGGAATACTAAACATAGCGTATAAAATACTAATATTTAATATAGACCTATTTAAAGTACAAGTGGAATACAAGATATAACTTTTAAAATGATAATATTTAATATAGACTTATTTAAAGTACAAGTGGAATACTAGATATAACGTATAAAATATTAATATTTGATATAGACCTATTTAAAGTACAAGTGGAATACAAGAAATAACTTTTAAAATGATAATATTTAATATATACTTATTTAAAGTACAAGCGGAATGCAAGAAATAACTTTTAAAATGATAATATTTAATATAGACTTATTTAAAGTACAAGTGGAATGCAAGAAATAACTTTTAAAATGATAATATTAAATATAGACTTATTTAAAGTACAAGTGGAATACAAGATCTAACTTTTAAATATTATTATTTAATATAGACCTATTTAAAGTACAATTGAAATACAAGATATAACTTTTAAAATAATAATATTTAATATAGACTTATATAGAGTAAAAAAATATAATATATTTTTATATATTATATATATTTTATATAAATATAGAGTAAAATACAAGTGGAATACAAGAAATAACTTTTAAATATTATTATTTAATAAACTTATTTAAGATCAATGCCGAACTCGTTCTTGATCCAGGGGTAGACCTGGGGGCACTCAAAGCAGGTATGCAGCCAGCGGTCACCCCGCACCGCGGGACTGCGCAGCTTACACACCTCCTCCAGGTTACACGCCTTGTCCTCCATGGGCACCTGGAGCAGGGTGGGGTGGTAATGAGCACTGTCTTAACATGTTTATACTGTAACACCTGTATATACTGTAGTAAACTGTATAAAATGTAATAAGTTGAATAGTGTATATACAAGGTTGTAATACACACAGTAATGAGGCAGGGTGGTAATGTGTACTGTGATAACCTGTATACTGTAATAACCTGTATACTGTATATACAGGGTTGTAATACACACAAACTAACCGGTACCGTATATACAGGATTGTAATATGCACTGTAAAAACCTGTATATGCAGGGTTGTAATATGTACTGTATGTAATAGCCCGTATACTGTATAGGCAGGGTTGTAATATAAACTGTAATAACCTGTATACTGTATATACAAGGTTGTAATACATGCTGTTATAACCTGTATAGGTACTGCATAGACAGGGTTGTAATGTATACTGTAATAATCTTCATTAAATACTTTTTGCAAGTTTAGTTGGAGACAACGGAATGCATTTTTTTATAATTTTCTTGTTTTTTTTCATCTGATTATCTTCCTTTTTCTTTATCGCTACGATTAAATTCGAGGAAGAAACAATCCAAAGATCAAATAGAGCTTTAAAATGTTCAAAGCAAACAGCCTAAAACTCCGAGCTCTAATTAGATTGTTTTCGTTCCTCAAACGAAAATTATTACATAGAACTTCATAAGATTTCAGTTTCTTTACTTGTCCAATAAGATAACCAGAGTTGTTAATCGACACAAAAGAAAATAAACTTTTAAGAAATTCTAAATAAAAATGAAAATTTTTTCAACTAAATTTGTATATTATACGAGTACTGTAACGTGATGTATTATTGGCGTTACTGCTTGCCACACTCCCCTCACCCGCCACACTCCCCTCACCACTGTATACTGTATAGGCAAGGTTGTAATGTATACTGTAATAATCTTTATTAAATACTTTATGCAAGTTTAATTGGAGACCACGGAATGCATTTTATTGATAATGTTCTTGTTTTTTTTCATCTTATTATACACTTGCATTAGGGTAAAACCCATCATTCACTCAAGTTTACTTAAAAAGATAATCATTTTTACGTAGAACTTCATAAGACTTCAGTTTCTTTACTTGTGTAATAAGATAATCAGAGTTGTTAATCGACAGAAAAGAAAATAAACTGTAAAGAAATTTTAAATTAAAATGGAATTTTTTTCAACCAAATTTGTATAATACACATGTACTGTAATGTGATGTAATATTGGTGTTACTGCTTGCCACACTCCCCTCAACTCCCCTCACCTGCCACACTCCCCTCACCTGCCACACTCCCCTCACCTGTCACACTCCCCTCACCCGCCACACTCCCCTCACCTGCCACACTCCCCTCACCTGCTTGCCACATTTCCACGGCTCGAAGGTGTTTATTTGCGAGGCGGGCGTCGGTTCCCTCATCCAGGAAATAACTTCTTGGTTATTGACGATGAACACGTCGGGCAGCTTAGCCATCGCGTCCAGGAAACGCTGGTGATTAATGCGATGAAAATTAGTAATTAAAACCCACCATATGATGAAAATTAGTAATTAAAAATCAACGAGTATCGATTAATTATCAGTGGTGATGAATGTGATGAAAATTAGCAATTAAAATCAACGAATATCGATGAATTATAAGTATTGATTAATGTGATGAAAATTAGTAATTATAACCCACGAGTATCGATGAATTATCGGGAAATGCAGGGTAAAGATGAACTATAATTGGTGATAAATTAGACCAGGAGCGATAAAAATTAAAATGGTTTTACGTGTCACGCGTTGCGTTCAAAGTATTGGGTAATAATAAAAAATTTAAGAAATTTACATTCGATTGCATGAGAACAAAAATAAAATTGCAGGATAATCTAATTTCGACACAGAATTGACATATAAGCTCAATTCAATCACACGAAACTAGACGAAGATATCTATTTCATCACCAATATCAGTAACAAAATAACTATTCATCCTAATAACAACAAACTATTCTTTCATCCTCAGGAGCTTTATTACCTCGAAGGCGCGCTGGTTTTTTTCATTCTAATAACAAATAATAATTATACTTTCATCCTCAAAAGCTTTATTACCTCGAAGGCGCGTTGGTTTTTTTCATTTTAATAATAACTAATAACTATTCTTTCATCCTTAAGAGTTCAGTGCCGACACCTCTATTCTATTCTATTCTAAGAGCTTAATAACAACATACTATTCTTTCATTCTCAAAAAATGTATTACCTCGAAGGCGCGTTGGTTTTTCTTATACTTGAACCAGATGGTGTGGAAGAATAGGCCGTATGGCGCTCTGTTGGAGTTGTAGTGGCGGTGGAAGTTGTGCATGAGCAACTCAAACACCTGGTCCTCGTCGTGGAAAGGGGGACATTGATCCAACATGGCACATGTGTACTCCTGTAGGGGGCGAGGGGGATACGACAGTCATCGTGGGGATAGGACTATGAAAGAAGGTTAGTCCTTGCGGTTTATGTGCATCAATTTGTGCAGCGATTTCAGTTTACTCAGAAACTATTAAGAACCTACTCGTTTTTTTTTTCAACATGACGCATGTGTATTCCTGGAGGGGCCGCGAGGGGGGATACAACAGTCATCGAGTGGATTGAAGGAGGTTAGTCTTTGCAGTTTATGTGGATAAATTTGTGTAGCGATTTCAGTTCAGTCGTAAAGTATCAAGAACCTACTCATATTCTCCCATTGCATAATACAGCAGCCAAAATATAAGCCTTAATTGAACACCACAATTAAGTATCTGGACCCACTTGGTATCACCACATTCAAAAACATCGAGAACTTCTCATACTCCAACTGCATTATACTATCAATCTTAAAAACTGGTAGAATCATAAGCCTCCTGAAACCGAACAAACCTCATACAGAGGCAGCCTCCTATAAACCCATTACTCTCCTATACACATCATCTAAAGTTATATAGTGACTCATATATACTCTCCCCACATTCCCCTCTCTCCCACAACCAAAAGACTTCCTTGTCCAAACCTCGACACACCTTCCATCATGACTTGGTTGTGCATCAGCCGGCGTCCTAGGCTGCAACATCACACTATTCCCCTTGACCATTCATAACCCATTTTTCCTAGCCCCACACTCTTCCACAGGATGAAGGACACACTCACCCCCGCCTTGAGCTGATTAAGGACGAGTTCCCAGATGCCGGGGAAGGACCGGCTGGGGCAGCGTTGGCCGGTACCGATGCAGGTATGTGGGATGCGGTAGTCGAGGGTGTAGGGCCACAGCGGGGGGTCCGAGAACGGGGCCACCATCGAGGAGTCGTACACGAAGCCAAACTCCCGCATCATGATCATCTGTCTGTTCCAGCCTACACGGAGGTACGGTACACGGACACCTGCACACGGGCTTACTTCAAGTAAAGTGTTCAACTACATGGAAAAATAAGGTTAACACGTTGACTACGTATTGATACATATGCGTACCACGAAATGTATTTCTCCAGGAGGTAGTGATACATAATTCAGGTTACCTAAAATCGGCCAATCCAAAAACAAAAAAGGCCAACAAAGGCCGAGAATTCAATGTATACTAGTTTATTTGTAGGTTCCGCTATAAAAATTCAATTTATTTTCTTTTTCAGTATTTAAAATTTAATTAGGAAGTACCCTTATCATAAATTTTATCTGGCCAACGCAATTGAGCAAACTAAATCACGGAATTTGTCCGGAAAAATGACCGTCTGGCAACCCTGCTTAAAAATAAGTACAAAAAATGAAATAAAAGTACTAGATGAAGCAATCGTAGTCAACGTGTTAAGTATTCAATTATACTTAAAAATTCAAGTATTAAGTAGAAATTCAAGTAAAGTATTCATCTATACTGAAAAATTCAAGTATTAAGTAGAAATTCAAGTAAAGTATTCACCTACGTATACTGAAAAATTCAAGTAAAGTATTCAACTATACTGAAAATTCCAAGTAAAGTGCTAAACTATACTGAAAAATTCAAGTAAAGTATTCAACTATGCTTAAGAATTGAAGTAAAGTATTAAATTATACTTAAAAATTCAAATAAAGTACCTACTCAACTGTAATTAAAAATTCAAGTAAAGTGTTCAACTATACCTAAAAATTCGAGTGAAGTTTTCAACTATACTGAAAATCAAGTAAATTATGAAACTATACTTAAAAGTTCGAGTAAAGTGTTCAACTATACTTAAAAATTAAAATAACGTATTAAATTATATTAAAAATTCAAGTAAAGTATTCAACTATACTGAAAAATGAAAGTAATTTAACTATACTTAAAAATTAAGTAAAACTCGAGGGAAATAAGGGGACGTTGGCCTGGGGAGAGGTAAGGGTTGGAAGCATTTCACACGAGGAATTCGTGTTTAATACATGTGTATGGATGGGTGAGTTTGGTCCATATCCATCATTACACCATCCATCCTGGAGCCATCACTCACCCCATAAATCCTCCTCCCTGCCTCACCCTCACCCCACAAATCCTCCATCTTGCCCCCCTCACCCCATGAATCCCCCATCCTGCCCTCCTCTCATATGGATGGGTGTGTTTGGGCCATATCCTTCATTAAACCATCCATCTTAGTGGTGATGGCGACATCACTCACCCCCACAAATCCTCCACCCAGCTCCCCCTCACCCCACAAATCCTCCATCCTACAGCAAATCTGTTGATGATGTTGGCCTGTCCTACGAACTCATCGAACCAGTCCTCGATGGTGGCGTTGTGGCTCCAGTAGCTCTCAGGACCGCGGTGTCTGTAACCAGCGATCGGGTCATACATCAGTAACTTCTAATTAAACATTACATATGAATCCAGTATATTGTCCAATACACGTGAATACTGTCACTACATACCTACCAATATCCAGTAGCTCTCAGGACCGCGATGTCTGTAACCAGCGATCGGATCATTCATCAGTAACTTCTCAATAAATATTACTTATGAACCCAGTATACTGTGCAATAGACGTGAATACTGTCACTATACATACCTACCAATATACATTTATAATGTCAATATATTTTCTCCAAAAGACGTTCATCATATGTGAAGCTTATTCTATTCATTAACAGACAAATTAAATGTCGGGATGACCCATTATATCGGTTATTTTTACTTTGAATTTCATGGCTAATCACACTGCATTTATTCCATATAATCTATTCATCAAATCAGAATTAATTACAAAAATTCAATATCAGGTCATTGCGAGTGTAAACTTTCAGACATTAAACTTGAGAAAATTTTACAAAATTGCAGATGTCTCGGATTTATCATATCACTTCCCGATCCTGATAAACGTGCATGAAATCAACTCACGTGATTGAATGCACGGCAATTTCGTGCCCGAGGTTCCACAGCTTCTGCACGTATGCGTAGTTCGTGAATTCGTGCGACACGTAAAACGTTGCGTGCAGAGGGCAGCCGTTAGGGTTCTTACGGTCCTTCATGAAGAGACGTTCGTAGAGCTCCCAGTTCTCGTTGTTGACTGCGTCGTCAAATGTTATCGTGATCATTTGTGGTACCTGCATGCATCGTTGTAATAACATTAAAATGAGCAATTCATTACAAAATAGTGTAAGTATTTTTACTGTAAATTAGTTATATTTTTATTGTATTTTAAGTTATGTAACCGAATCAGCTAGTTTCATGAACAAACATGAATGTTTTGCAATTCAACCGAGCCCAGAGACTGGTAAGAATCGCCTAGTATAATTCACGAGGTTTGGTGTTTTGACCAATCCCATACCTCATCGAAATTGCTAACATAGATTTGGGTCTGAATACCTAACCTACAACGTCACATGCGAATGATAAAATATTATAATATATTATTGATATATATAAAATACATAAAATCCAACGGCACCAAGTTTGAACTCCTCAGACACCGAATCGTTTCGCCGCTATACTGGAATATAGCGAAGCATGGAGGTGATGACGTCCAAAAGACACATTATCCTGTCTGGAGCACTACACACTAAAAAACCTGTTTAAAGCACCACACAGTACACACAAAGACCAGTTTCAACTACCGAACAAACCACTTACAAGCTTCTTTTGTACCATATTAAAGCACCACACAGTACACACACAAAGACCAGTTTCAATTACCGTACAACGCACACACTAGCTTCTTTTTCTACCATATTAAAGCACCACACAGTACACGCACAAAGATCAGTTTCAACTACCGAACAAACCACACATGCACAAGATTCTTTTTGTACATATTAAAGCACCACATAGTACACGCACAAAGACCAGTTTCAACTACCAAACAAACCACACACAAGCTTCTTTTTAATAGCGGTTTCAGCGTTTATTATAGGCCGTAGGCCTGTCGCCGATTCTTAACATCGCAGAAAATTCACAGCATTTTGAGGTCTCGAACACGCAACTCACTGCTACAATTCTGCTGTGCTTAACCGCCCGGCCTCCTTGCCGATTCTGACCAGAAACTGGCGCACCGAGCTGGGATCGAACCCGCGCCTCTCTGCGCCAATCTTGGTATACTCTGAACTTTAACCACTGGGCCACCCATATTAAATGTTTGTTCCATATTAAAGCACCACACAGTACACATACAAAAACCAGTTTCAACTACCGAACAAACCACACACAAAATTCTTGTTGTAGCATAAAACAGAAGGCAAGAGCACCTGTTTAGGCTCCAGGTTTCCGGGCACCAGCGTGCCATCTCTGCTGCAGAAGCAGTCGGGCAGACTGCAGTTGCGCGGGTCGCATAACTTGGCCGCGTTGGGATCGTGATGAGCGTCTGATAAGGCGGGGATATTAGAGTGATGAGATTGCGGTGATGTTCTTTTTATCTTGTTAATTTTTAAACTTTAAACTCAGATTTTCATAACATGATTACAACCGGCGTCATTAGAAAAATGTATGAAAAAAATCAATGTTTTTGCGCTTGTTATTTTTAAACTTTTAACTCGAGGTTGCTGTGATGTTCTTATTTGAGCTTGTTAATTTTCAAACTTTAAACTCAGATTTTCATAATATGATTGCAACCGGCGTTATTAGAAAAATGTACGAAAAATGAATGTTTTTTTGAGCTTGTTAATTTTTAAAGTTCAAACTCAGATTTTAATAACATGATTGCATCCGGCTTAAATAGAAAAATGTAAGAAAAAAACAATGTTTTTGAGCTTGTTAATTTTTTTATATCGAACTCAGATTATGATAATATGATTGCATCCGGCGTCAATAGAAAAATGTATGAAAAATATTTGTTTTTGAGCTTGTTAATTTTTTAATTTCAAACTCAGATTTTCATGACATGATTGCAACCGGCGTTATTATAGAAAATGTGTGAATAAATCAATGTTTTTTGAGCTCGGTAATTTTTTTATTTCAAACTCAGATTCTCATAACATGATTGCATCCGGCATCATTATAAAAATGTATGAAACATATTAAGAAGGACAATGAATGGCCAGAGAGAAGAATAAAAAAATAAAAGGTCAGGAGGAGGCAAAACAGCGCTGGGCACACTATCATATTAATGATTTTAAACGTATTTTGGAACTAAGTTGTGTTACTAACATGATGTGATGATGTGAACATAATGATGTGATGATGTGAACATAATGATGTGATGATGTGAACATGATGATGTGATGATGTGAACATGATGATGTGGTGCAGTGAACATGATGATGTGATGCAGTGAACATGATGATGTGATGCAGTGAACATGATGATGTGTTGCAGTGAACATGGTGATGTGATGCAGTGAACATGATGATGTGGTGCAGTGAACATGATGATGTGGTGCAGTGAACATGATGATGATGTGCATTGGACGTGATTATATAAGCATGACATTGGACGATGAACTCACCACACCATCCCTCATCACTCTCGTCATCACAATCAACATGGCCGTCACAGAAGAGGTGTCGGGGAAGACACACGCCATCCCCACAGGCCAGCTCCCCAGGGGGACATATGGGGTTGTCGGTGCTCAACAGCGGCTTGGCTGTTGTCACCTCTGTTGGGGGGGGGGAGGAGTAGGGGATTAGATGAGAACTCTTGGGGGTAACAACCTTCCCTCAAGCAAATGACATTGAAAAAACGTTTAACTAAAGTTAATTCGTTGAAATAACGTTTAATTTAACGTTGATTCAACGTCATTTTCCCGGTGAAAAGGTATGCTTCACTTGGGAATCTAGGCTTAGGGGATGCAGTGAAGTAAACCTCTGAGATAGAGATCGATTTAGATGAAAAATTGAGAGATAAATTTTTCTTAAGTAACTTCTAAATTGAAAGTGAGAACCCGCCTTAAACACTCGTTTAAGTTAAATTTACTGAAATATGGCTCATTAAGCTTCGTTCGTGTGAATGCATGAGAGACAGCATGATTGCGGAACTGATCTTGGGTGCATGGACCCTGAACATGAGTGAACTTATGGGTTAATGCGCGGGTTAAGGTATGGGAAAAGTGAAGGTATGGGCATGAGTAAAGGCATAGCCAGCGGGCCAAGAAAGATGGGTAAAGACACGAGTTACTCACGCATTCGCACGTCGCAGCTGAAGACGTTGCTCTTGAAATCGCAGATTTGTCTGTTGATGTCGAAGAGCAAACTGACGGAGCACTTGAACTCATACACTTCCCCCTCTGTGGAGAGTGAAAGTAAGTTATTAATGTTGAGTTGAATATGGTTTCAGTACTAAAGATATAGTACTTAGTGTTGGTACTTAGCGCTAGTGCTTAGCGCTAGTACTTAGCGCTAGTACTTAGTANTAAATACCGCCATTTAGCAACAACCTCATCCTAAACCAGTAAACACCTCATCTTAACCGTTTCCTCATCAGTCTAAATACCCCTTAACTTAACCTTCAACCGTTAAACCCCCATTTTTGAGTTTGTTCACCACGCTACACACCCCCAACCCATCCATACCTCCTTATTCCTTCATTTTAATGGTTTATCATCATCCGAATAGACATCCCTAACCCCAACCTACCTCCTAAACTCCCCCACCCCTCTCCCCGCAGAACAGTAGCGATCTCTCCAGAGCACAGCTTGAAAGTCGCCAGTAAATTAGGTCGCGGAAAGGAAAGCGCAGTTGTCGCTTCCGGACAAAAAAAAAAAAAACTTTCCATGTTTTCCCACAAGCACGCTTAGACTTGTAGTTTTTTTCTCGGTTTCTATTTAAACTTTTTACAATACGTTGTTTGTGAGGTAAGATTTTGCCATACAAAGGGAATATCGTTATGGGGAAGTTGACTTTAATTTCCATTTGTAAACACTGTCGAGCCGGTATCTGCTAGGTGGTGACTCGACTCTATGTAGGGCACGTTCGATTACCAAGTGCTTGCCAGGGCAAATGGGTTGTGGAAGCTGTCTTCAGTGTAAAAATGTTTGTGCTTAAACCCTTTTTACGTGAAACATTTTACCTTTCTAATGTTGCACAACGTAATAAAATTAAAATATTCAGATATGAACAGCAAACTCGCGGTGTTAAAAAAAAAATAGAAACTGGGCCGGCAAACGGCTGAAAGATTGATTTGATGCACATCGACATTCGAATTATATTAGTTTCTGCATTAGCATAATAAATTATAAACGTAAGACAGCTTAGATTTGAGTTTTTACTTTGCTTGCAGACCACGATCCCGGTTGAGTCATCCTATAACGGTCGTCTGTTCGTAAAATATATATTTGTTGGGACTTGGGAGTCCGATTGAAATTTGCATTTTTCGAATGTTCATAACATGTAAAAACGGCATCTGTGACAATTTATTGCAATTGTCCACTAGTCGGCAAACTTAGAGATAAAATTGTAATAAATATTACTTATTTATTTATAAATAAATAAATAAGCAATTTTCAATCTATCAATTCCATCTCCAAAATAAATGGTCATAGTCATAGGCTGCGATATCTTGAAGAAAAATTAAACACGTAACGAAAATAACTTAGACTTAGTAGATTAGCAAAGAAAATGTCAATTTCTAAAACGACTTATGGCTATATTGAGAAAAAAACTCAATTTCGAAAGCGCTTCTCACAACAAACAAATGGAATTATTGCGAGTTCATGTCATAAAGGATTAAAATTACCTGGCGAAAATGTAGAGTTGGCTTGCGTAGTGACCACTAGTGCTGTTAGCGCGAGAACGGCAGCGTCAACCAAGCACGACTGCATGATGGCGACTGACGACTTGCTGATCGAGAATTAGAGAGCAACTTTGCTGATTGAGAATTAGAGAGCAACTTTGCTGATTGAGAATTAGAGAGCAATTTTGCTGATCGAGAATTGGAGAGCAACTTTGCTGATCGAGGATTAGAGAGCAACTTTGCTGATCGAGAATTGTAGAGCAACTTTGCTGGTCGAGAATTAGAGAGCAACTTTGCTGATCGAGAATTGTAGAGCAACTTTGCTGATCGAGAATTAGAGAGCAACTTTGCTGATCGAGAATTGTAGAGCAACTTTGCTGATCGAGAATTAGAGAGCAACTTTGCTGATCGAGAATTAGAGAGCAACTATATTGCAGACTCCTGCATAGATGATAAGCTGACAACCGCAAACTTTATAGCCAGAACTAGCTACAAATTTTAATGTGATGGACAACACAAAGCCAAATTTGATTGCATTCAGATAAAAGATAAAATTTTAATATGCAATCTGTCTCTTATACACATCTAGATGTGTATAAGAGACAGAGGTAGTACTTGCTGCACTCACCCAGACAGAGGTGGTACTTGCTGCCCTCAACAGCACTCACCCAGACAGAGGTAGTACTTGCTGCACTCATTATTCCCCCAGAC
>NW_025935919.1:70155-72957 GCF_000764305.2 Hyalella azteca | reverse complement strand
AGCTTAACCGCCCGGCCTCCTTGCCGATTCTGACCAGAAACTGGCGCACAGAGCTGGGATCGAACCCGCGCCTCTCTGCGCCAATCTTGGTACTCTGAACTTTAACTTAACCATTCATATTTTTCATCTCAATGTGTAGCGAACTTTTAAAATATCATAGCAATAACATCATTAGCTAAATTCGTAGCGAAATCTGACGCGGCTTATTTCTTCTGGATAGACGGATTTATCTTTAGTTAAATCTACATAAAAATGGCTAAATTTGCAACTCTGTACTGAAAACAGTCGACTGGAAAGTACTGTTTACCTTTACACGTTAAATTCGATTTTTCATTACAAATTTTTCTTGATGGCATTAACTGCATTATTTTCTTCTTAATAAGCTCTGGTTTTCATTCTATACTTTCCATATTCCATGGAACTTACATCAATAGTCTACTTAAATCACATGATCGCCAAGAAAACATAAACCACGAAAACTCCAAATAAATTCATTATATCTTTATTGAAAAGGCTTCGTAGACCAACTTCATTGTCAGTTCAAAAGTATATAGAATATTAGTGCAATCATCAGCGAGAATTAATTTATTAGTGCCCCAAAATAAGCTCTCTAAAGTCCCAAACATGATGAAGTCCTCAAATTAGGCCCTCTAGGGATTTAAAATAGAGCCCCCTGAAGTCTCTAAAATCGAGGACTACAAAATCAAGTCACGAAATTGAGCCCTATAAACCCCTAAATTAGGACTCTGAACCCCCAAAATCGACGGCGCTAAAGGCCTAACTAAAAAATCTACATACAACCATTTATCAATTGATGTTGAACCAAAAATTTAATTAATAATTTGCTACTGTAGCGGATCATTGCCAGCACGTTTTTGAGAGAAAAACGCGTTAATGTTGTTGTCGACCGATGAACAGGACCGTCAAGGACCTTGAATCGTATTGTCAAAGTCAAAGTCGTATTGTCAAAGTCAATGTTGTTTGAGGACGAACAACTTTACTTCACGTAATTTAGTTTAATATGTTATTTGGATTATTATCTAGGACATAAGCTCATAAGTTCAGCAACCGGTAGTTAGTTGAACTAATGACAAAATGATTATTTTTCACTTTCTTTTTGCACTATTTAGTTGTTATGCGTAATTTTATTATGCTAATATGTGTACCTAAGGGCAATAATGAAGTAATTTTGACTGGGCAACGAACAGATGCTCTCCAAGTTTCTTACGCTTTCTCGCTGAAGATACCTGTTTTCTGTTAATACGGAATGCGCTTAATTGACAATAATGATAGTGCAAGAAAATGCAGAAATAGAGTGTGATAAGATAACAACATCTATATATATATATATTTTGTTTTGCGAGATTTCCACTAGAGGGAGACAGCAGATTTGTCGCTTGAACGGAACACAAATCGAATAAATAGGGAACGAATGTTTGCTCAAGGTTGTGTTACGGAAACGGGGAAGGGTGTGTGGTTGTGTGTGACTTGTGGGTCGTGTTGCGTCCTTAATTTTAAACGCGGTGTGAGCCAGCCTCAGCCAGGGTTAGCACTTTGATTATGTGTGTTCACCAGATTAAAGTTTAACAATTGAGGATTTAACTCAATCACCCTGGCTTTTTTCCGGGAAGTGTAGCTGTAGTAATCCGTGCCGATCAACTGCAATGGGCGCAATATTTGTGAGGTCACAGGCTCACAGCAGTGAGTGTCTGGTGTCAGACGACAGACTGTTCAGAGTGTGAGGAACTGACTATACTGAGGATACCTGATGATACTGCTAGTGCTAGGCTGCTACTGTAGTTGCTAGTTGCTACTTCACTTCAGAAGTACTTGCTACATCATCGACATCATAGATGAAATTCATCCCATCTAATTGTTAACAAAAAAAAAATCATGATTGGGATGTGTCGATGCAAGACTCCAAGGCATAGTGGCAAAGCAGCAGTTTTTTTAGACTCTTCATCCATTTCATTTTTGAGTCCTATAAGTAGACCAGAAAAGTATCTTGGATACCAGCATTTTCATAAAGAAATTGATTAAAATATTGAGTAGATGAACAAATTAAAAATGAACTGATTCTAAAAAATCTCTGGTTTGCCACTATGCTCCAAGGTCCAAGTGAGATGAGAGATTCCTATTTCTTCAAAGTTCAATGCCAATTGCCAACACTTCTATTCTAGGCTATAATCTATTCAATTCTAAGTGTATTGAAAATTTGTGATTTTAGAGTTATGAGATTTTGGTAGGCTAACAATTAGGAAAATTCTAATTCTGGGAAATGGGAATGTGTTGTTTATTTGCCACATTTGAACTGCAATAATTCACTATTAAGAAGGAAATGTCCAAATTCCAATCTTGTAAACGTTCCTGTGAGGCTGTGTTTCATTGGGGCGATTGGGCTGCGCTGCAATGACGACCATGATTCATGAAATTGTCCATTTTTAGCTCAATTTGAAATATTGGGAATTTTTTTTGCAAATCTCTTGTGTGAACCAACATTGTAGGGTAAACGCGGTATATTCCGACACTTTAAGGACGCATCGAGAAATGAAAAACTATAAAAAAAACCGTATGCGTTACGCAAGTTCTGTTGGCTTCACGTGACTCTCAAAACACTTCACTACGCGTCGCGGCGTCAGCAACAATGAAACGTCACAAAATGTTGCCATATTTATTAAAAAGCCTTTCGAATGGAAACCTACCAAATCCCTATATTCTGTCACTGTGTGTGGCAATATTCGACACGTGGTGAGTCGTATTGCGTCAGCGCTTCAAATTTAACTGATACATATTGCCGACATC